>NC_083770.1:9900607-10100607 GCF_963514075.1 Conger conger
CTGTGCAACACAGCTCACTCAGACTGTGCAACACAGCTCACTCAGACTGCATTTCACTGCGGCTGTGCAGCTGCGACTGCACGGGCGGTCATGGCTGAACTGCGCACACTGTCCATACACTGTGTTACAAACAGTTTTAACCCTCTAGCTCTGAGTTAGCTAGATAACTGCACAAAGTTAAACCCCAGGTGTGTGCTACACATTGGTGGTGGTTGAGCCAAGTTTCCCCCTCATCACTGTAAAGCGCTTTGAGTTTCTACAAAAGCACTATATAAATGTAATGATCTATCTATCTATCTAAAACCCAGAAAGCTCAGTCCATGCTCCAGATTTGGGCAGGGTCTGTTTTTAGTCAGTGCAGTTATCGGGCTAACCTGCTTTATGGGCCAGGCCACAGGGGTAAAACCTGGACTTAATCTGGACAGGGGGAACCTGGACTGAAGTTAAAAGAGCTGTTGTTATCTGACTTACTCAGAAATTCTGCTTTGTGGACCTACCCCCAAGTTGAATGATGGTGTTCTGTATGAAGCCTGGTTTTGAAATTTTATTTTTAGGGCAAATTTAGGCTTGTTTGAAGCAGGCCTACTAAAACTTGTAGGCAGGAGTAGAACTGAAGCTGAGTAAAGTTTCAGTGTTTTTTCCAGGGCATAAAAAATCTTGAGAAATGGCTCCATCTCTTGGCTCTTTTGTGAAATGTCTACTACATATGTTTAACATACGTGTGTTAGTCGCAATCCACCCTGTAAGATTGTGTGTGCCTGTGTGAAGATTGTGTGAATCTGACACAAACAAATATCATGCACATACAAAAACACATATGTATGAATGCAGAAAACACACACTCGCATACACATGCGAGATCAAGTTTTCCAGTGATAGTGTGTGGGTATGTGTGTGTGTCCGCATGTGTGTGTGACCAGTGGCGTCTCTACATTGGGGGTCGGTGGTGCCCGGCCTCACCACGACAGAGCGTGGATGATAGGGAACGCCTTATGCGAATGTCACAACGGGTGACATTGTAGCGGATGTCTCGTTACGATCACGTTATATTAATATGAGATCGTGTTATAACTACGAGACTCGTAGTAGCTTAGTATTACATTAGAGCTATAGTTACATGACAGTTATTTAGCTGACGCATTTATCCAAAACTATTAAGTTAGCACTAGCAGTCCATACTGTAAGCTAATAAATAGACTATCACAGTTTTGAAAAATATCACAATGAACGAGGTTGCATTATTGTACAATTCAAGATAATAGTTGCCATAGCCTACACATAACCTCAGGGAGATTCAGTTGAACTTGCAGTTCTTACTCCGTGTAATGTCTGTTTTTATTGTGCATGTTTATTTCATCTTTTCCTCACTACATGGTGCAGTTGCAGATCAGGTTCCCCACAGTGTTAACAGGTACCAGCTAACTTGATGAACACATAATTATGCCAGCTCCCCGATCATCTCCGATGTGATCTAATACTAAATTGGCAACAATCGTGCCAAACCGTAAACCACTTTTTTTATTTAATGTTACCGAATTTACGTTTGAACGTCCCGCTCCCCGGGTACGGTACTTTTTATATTTTTCAAGTGAGCAGCTAGTGATAGTGTGTGATAAGGGTTTCATCGCTGTCAAACTAGCAAGGTTAGCACAATAGTCATTGCTAGGCTTGACAAGCCGATTGATGCCCCTCAAGTGTTTAAACCACAGTTTCTTGAGTAGGACGGTGAGGCAAATCTTCCATTCTGAAGGTAACAGCGATGGACCACATCCTGTCGAGATGAAATAAATATCAGTCAGAGCAGCCAGGCAAACTCCATTACATCATCATGAAAGGAAAGGTCCCCCTGTTCACTTGTCTTCCAGTTCTGCTCCTGTGTCTGACAGCAGGTGAGTCTGCAAACACACCGGTATGTGTATTTCTGAGTCCTAACAAAGTTTACAGAGAATGCCTTGTTAATGTGAAAGGTGAGAGGAGAAGCTGGTTCAAGCTGATAGGAAGGCGAAAGTAACTCAAATGACCACGCGTTACAACAGTGGTATGCAAAAGAGCTTTGAACACACAACACGTCGAATCTTGAAGTGGATTTTGCTACAGCAGCAAAATACCAATAAGTCTGATACCTGATCACTGAGTGTATTTTCAGTGCAGTCTGCAAGTATTTAGACTTATTTTTTGTCGTTTTGGTTCTATACTCTATACCACAAAATATTTAAGGTATTTAGAGCTATTTTGGGTGATCATTGTAGGAATGACAGCTTGTCTTATACATTGGACAATTTGCTGATCGGCTGTTTCTTGGCCAGCAGTGTGTTTTTGCACAATTATATTGTGGAATTTGCATTTGGGTTCTGTTGCTGTTGTCTCTCAACATTATATTACAATATTATTATGTTGTATGCATGTACATTATTGTATGCACATTGGTGCGCACAAATAGGGGTGGCCCAGGTCAAAATTGCCCCAATTGTAAAAAACATTTTACATTTAATATCTATGTGAAAAGAAGTGAACTTTTAAATGGGACAAAGTTAAGCATCACAATTTCTTCCAATTTTAAGCAAGATTACTTTTTATTTTAATTTTTTACAGTTTCAAAATAACAAAAAAAGGAAAAAGGGCTTGAGCAAAAGTTTAGGAACCCTGTCAGTTAGTACTTTGTAACTCCTCTGTGGGAAAATATAACAGCGTTTAAAGGCTTCCTGTAGCCAGCTAAGAGTCTTCTCGCTTTTGGAATTTTTCCCCGTTCTTCCTGGCAGAACACCTCTAATATTCTTCAGCCTCCTTGCATGTATGGCATGTTTGAGATCTCTCCACAGATTTTCAATAAGATTTTCAATAATATAAATCTCAGGTCAAGTTTCTCTCAGGTCAGTGCACAGTGGTGTGAAAGAGTGTTTGCCCCCTTCCTGATTTCTTATTTTTTTGCATGTTTGTCACACTTAAATGTTTCAGATCAAACAAATTTCAGTTTTTAAATGAAGGTTTTTATTATTAAGAGAAAAAAATCCAAACCTACATGGCCCTGTGTGGAAAAAGTGATTGCCCCCTAAACCTAATAACTGGTTGGGCCACCCTTAGCAGCAACAACTGCAATCAAGCGTTTGCGATAACTTGCAATGAGTCTCTTACAGCGCTGTGGAGGAATTTTGGCCCACTCATCTTTGCAGAATTGTTGTAATTCAGTCACATTGGAGGGTTTTTGAGCATGAACTGCATTTTTAAGGTCATGCCACAGCATCTCAATAGGATTCAGGTCAGGACTTTGACTAGGCCACTCCAAAGTCTTCATTTTGTTTTTCTTCAGCCATTCAGAGGTGGACTTGCTGGTGTGTTTTGGATCATTGTCCTGCTGCAGAACCCAAGTTCGTTTCAGCTTGAGGTCACAAACAGATGGCCGGACATTCTCCTTCAGGATTTTTTGGTAGACAGCAGAATTCATGGTTCCATTTATCACAGCAAGTCTTCCAGGTCCTGAAGCAGCAAAACAGCCCCAGACCATCACACTCCCACCACCATTTTTTACTGTTGGTATGATGTTCTTTTTCTGAAATGCGGTGTTACTTTTACGCCAGATGTAATGGGACACACACCTTCCAAAAAGTTCAACTTTTGTCTGGTCAGACTAGAGTATTTTCCCAAAAGTCTTGGGGATCATCAAGATGTTTTCTGGCAAAATTGAGACGAGCCTTAATGCTCTTTTTGCTCAGCAGTGGTTTTCGTCTTGGAACTCTGCCATGCAGGCCATTTTTGCCCAGTCTCTTTCTTATGGTGGAGTCATGAACACTGACCTTAACTGAGGCAAGTGAGGCCTGTTGTTGTGGGGTCTTTTGTGACCTCTTGGATGAGTCGTCGCTGCACTCTTGGGGTAATTTTGGTCCACTCCTGGGAAGGTTCACCACTGTTCCATGTTTTCGCCATTTGTGGATAATGGCTCTCACTGTGGTTCGCTGGAGTCCCAAAGCTTTAGAAATGGCTTTATAACCTTTTCCAGACTGATAGATCTCAAGTACTTTCTTTCTCATTTGTTCCTGAATTTCTTTAGATCTCGGCATGATGTCTAGCTTTTGAGGATCATTTGGTCTACTTCACTTGTCAGGCAGGTCCTATTTAATGATTTCTTGATTGAGAACAGGTGTGGCAGTAATCAGGCCTGGGTGTGGCTAGAGAAATTGAACTCAGGTTTGATAAACCACAGTTAAGTTATGTTTTAACAGGGGGGGCAATCACTTTTTCACACAGGGCCATGTAGGTTTGGATTTTTTTTCTCCCTTAATAATAAAAACCTTCATTTAAAAACTGCATTTTGTGTTTACTTGTGTTGTCTTTGAATAATATTTAAATGTGTTTGATGATCTGAAACATTTAAGTGTGACAGACATGCAAAAAAATAAGAAATCAGGAAGGGGGCAAACACTTTTTCACACCACTGTATATTATGTGTTTCTCTCAGGTCAGTGTATATTATGTGTTTCTCTCAGGTCCATTTTCTCCATCTTCATTTCTTTTGTTGCCACTTTTCCTAGCCTCTCCCGATGGGTGAAGCTAGGAGTAGATAAAAGAGCAATAAAAAGGAGATGAGAAAAATAAGAGATTGCAATGAGCCCTATGTGTTTCTCTCAGGTGAGGGGGCAGAGATCATCGGTGGAAAGGAAGTGCCCCCCCACTCTCTTCCATTCATGGCTCTCCTGCAGAACTCCGAGGGAAAACAATTCTGTGGCGGCACTCTGATTGACCTCCAGTGGGTTCTGACTGCAGCACACTGCAGAAAGTGAGATACTTTTCATTTTAACATTCCCAGCATTTACCCTTCCCTTTTATTACATTTCCAACATTAACCTTTCCAATCTAGCAATCCAAACATATACCTGCTGTCTGTATTTCCTCTTTGTACTCACTGTCTATACTATATGTCTGTAATTCCTGTTTGTAATTATTCTCCATATTTCTGTCTGTAACTCCCAACTAACGACTTTCTGTAAGTCCTGTCTGTAACTCCAAACTAATTATGCTGTATTTCTATCTGTAAGCACTGTCTGCACTTACTGTCTGTAACTCCCAACTGAGTCCTGTCTGTAAGTCCTGTCTGTACGTGCTGTCTGTAACACTCTACTCCTCAGTGTTTCGCGCGTGCTGTTGGGGGTGCACGTCCGCTCAAAGTCAGAGATGGAGTACCGACAGCTCCAGAAGGTGAAGCACAGTGTTCTTCATCCCTTTTATGACTCATACAGCAAGGTCAATGACCTCATGCTGTTAAAGGTGAGTTATTAGCCATTAGTTTTTTAAAGAATTACATTTGCATATATTCAAATATGTCTACAAATTAAGTGTACCCTGATTGGAGGTTTGGAGGTAAGGAATTGCACCTATCCCGAGCACTTGGGATTGGGCCATTCAAATCCCTAATGGTTGTGAGGCCTTGCCCCGCTCCCCCCTGGAGTCCAGTGGAAAATCCCCAGAGGGGGAACCTTGAAACTGATAGCGGTCATTACCATGTATATGTGAAGTGGTCCAATATACAAATTTGTCTGTCTCCCAACAACATAAACACAAAGGCAGCTCTGACAGAAATTGAAGAGATTGAAAAGTGTGTTCTGGTGTGCGGCCAGTATGTTCTTAGCCTGTGACTCTTCTCCTCAGCTTGACAGGAAAGCCAAGAAAACGAAAGCTGTCCGGCCCCTCACACTGCCCCCTCCTGTTCAGGATGTCCCGGCGGGGACGGGCTGTGTTGTAGCAGGATGGGGAGCCACCAAAAATGGTGGTGTAATGTCAGACGTTTTGATGTCAGCCAATGTCACAGTCATTGACAGAGCCCTGTGCAACTCCAAGGATTACTACAACCTGGACCCCATCATCACCAATGAAATGCTGTGTGCGGGGTATAAGGACAAGAGACCTGTCGACACCTGCCAAGTGAGTCTCATATGTACACACACACGCACGCACACACACACACACACACACCTGTTCAGTTAGTCTCATATGTACACACACACATATGCACACAGAAACATACACACACACACACCTGCAGAAACACACAAACACACATTTTACATGTATTACATAAGGCACACCCAAGTAAATTAAACCTGCAGGAAATATAGTTTGAAAGTGTAATTTGACTGTTGTGTTAAGATAGGGCTGAGTGTGTGTTTCTTCTCTGTGTGCCAGGGAGACTCCGGGGGTCCACTGCTGTGTGAAGGGAAACTTAGGGGGGTCACCTCATTTGGGAAGAAATGCGGTTTAAAGAAAAAACCAGGAGTCTATGCTGTACTCACCAAGAAACAGACACAATGGATCCACAAGACCATAAAAAGCCTGCTGTGATGTCATCCATAGCTTGCTCTGACTCCAGCCTTGCATTTCACTTTTGCATTCTTCCGATCATTTTTATTTATTTTTTATCAACAAAAGTGTGTATATTTAAACAGTAATATTAAAAACATAGAATGCTTGGACTTCTAAATAAGATGTTGACTGATTTCCACATTGTTTCCCTTTTGTTGAAATTTAGTATTTTATTGTTATAATAAACTGACTGCAAGATGAGTTTAGATTGAATTATTATTGGTAACCAGCATTGTGTGAAATTATATTCACCTGGAGAAAATGTGGACTTGGAATGCCCATGGAATGATTGCCAGAAGGGGTTGTTTGAGTATCTCAGAAACTGCTGATCTTTCACACACAACAATCTCTTAGAGTTTAGAGAATGCTGTGAAAAACAAACAACATCCAGTGAGTGGCGGTTCTGTGGACACAGAGGCCTTGTTAATGAGAGAGGTCTGAGGAGAAGGGCCAGACTGGTTCAATCTGACAAGAAGGCGACAGTAACTCAAATAACCATGCGTTACAATGCTATGCAGAGGAACTGAACATACATGTCGAAACTTGAGGTACATTTTGCTCCAGCAGCAGAAAGTCAATGAGTCGAAAAAATGAGACTATTTGTCGTGGTGGGAGGTAATTCCCGCTGTGATCGCCAGAGGGCCAAGGATCATTGGTTGCACCTGTTCCTTGTTAGCACCTGGGGAATTACCTTCCCCTAAGAGTACTTAAGGCCAGTACTGACTACCTTTCAGTGCTTTTGTGTCTACTGTTCGCTCTAGCACAAAGCTGGTAATACACCAGGTAGACGCTGTGCTGGTAGAGTCAGGTACGGTGTTGGTGTGTTTATCTGAACGCTCCGAATTTAAGAAATATAGGTAAGGAAGGCGAATTGTGGATGGGACGAGTTGTAAATTACACTGATACAGTATGGAACACGTTTGTTAGGTAAATGGGTTTAAGTCATCAAGGGTCCAAGGTATGAAATGAGCCACAAACCACTGTGCTGCTGCCAGTATGCAGTAGATACTACACAAATTGTTTCTTCTGAATATTTTCTCCATTGAGTTCAACAAGAAAACTAGTCTGGAGAAACACTTTTTGTAGTATCTACTGCATATCTGGCAGCAGCATGATGGTTTGAGGCTCATTTGATCACTTAGGTCGATAGCTGCACAAAGCAAATCCCAGAAAGCTAAGTCCATGTTCCAGATTTGGGCAGGGTCTGGTTTTAGTCAGTGCACTACAAACAGTGTGTTACAAACAGTTTTAACCCTCTAGCTCTGAGTTAGCTAGATAACTGCACAAAGTTAAACCCCAGGTGTGTGCTACACATTGGTGGTGGTTGAGCCAAGTTTCCCCCTCATCACTGTAAAGCGCTTTGAGTTTCTACAAAAGCACTATATAAATGTAATGATCTATCTATCTATCTAAAACCCAGAAAGCTCAGTCCATGCTCCAGATTTGGGCAGGGTCTGTTTTTAGTCAGTGCAGTTATCGGGCTAACCTGCTTTATGGGCCAGGCCACAGGGGTAAAACCTGGACTTAATCTGGACAGGGGGAACCTGGACTGAAGTTAAAAGAGCTGTTGTTATCTGACTTACTCAGAAATTCTGCTTTGTGGACCTACCCCCAAGTTGAATGATGGTGTTCTGTATGAAGCCTGGTTTTGAAATTTTATTTTTAGGGCAAATTTAGGCTTGTTTGAAGCAGGCCTACTAAAACTTGTAGGCAGGAGTAGAACTGAAGCTGAGTAAAGTTTCAGTGTTTTTTCCAGGGCATAAAAAATCTTGAGAAATGGCTCCATCTCTTGGCTCTTTTGTGAAATGTCTACTACATATGTTTAACATACGTGTGTTAGTCGCAATCCACCCTGTAAGATTGTGTGTGCATGTGTGAAGATTGTGTGAATCTGACACAAACAAATATCATGCACATACAAAAACACATATGTATGAATGCAGAAAACACACACTCGCATACACATGCGAGATCAAGTTTTCCAGTGATAGTGTGTGTGTATGTGTGTGTGTCCGCATGTGTGTGTGCCCAGTGGCGTCTCTACATTGGGGGTCGGTGGTGCCCGGCCTCACCACGACATAGCATGGATGATAGGGAACGTCTTATGCGAATGTCACAACGGGTGACATTGTAGCGGATGTCTCGTTACGATCACGTTATATTAATATGAGATCGTGTTATAACTACGAGACTCGTAGTAGCTTAGTATTACATTAGAGCTATAGTTACATGACAGTTATTTAGCTGACGCATTTATCCAAAACTATTAAGTTAGCACTAGCAGTCCATACTGTAAGCTAATAAATAGACTATCACAGTTTTGGAAAATATCACAATGAACGAGGTTGCATTATTGTACAATTCAAGATAATAGTTGCCATAGCCTACACATAACCTCAGGGAGATTCAGTTGATTTTGTAGCATATTTAACGATTAATTTGCAGTTCTTACTCCGTGTAATGTCTGTTTTTATTGTGCATGTTTATTTCATCTTTTCCTCACTACATGGTGCAGTTGCAGATCAGGTTCCCCACAGTGTTAACAGGTACCAGCTAACTTGATGAACACATAATTATGCCAGCTCCCCTGATCATCTCCGATGTGATCTAATACTAAATTGGCAACAATCGTGCCAAACCGTAAACCACTTTTTTTATTTAATGTTACCGAATTTACGTTTGAACGTCATGTGCGCTCCCCGGGTATGGTACTTTTTATATTTTTCAAGTGAGCAGCTAGTGATAGTGTGTGATAACGGTTTCATCGCTGTCAAACTAGCAAGGTTAGCACAATAGTCATTGCTAGGCTTGACAAGCCGATTGATGCCCCTCAAGTGTTTAAACCACAGTTTCTTGAGTAGGACGGTGAGGCAAATCTTCCATTCTGAAGGTAACAGCGATGGACCACATCCTGTCGAGATGAAATAAATATCAGTCAGAGCAGCCAGGCAAACTCCATTACATCATTATGAAAGGAAAGGTCCCCCTGTTCACTTGTCTTCCAGTTCTGCTCCTGTGTCTGACAGCAGGTGAGTCTGCAAACACACCGGTATGTGTATTTCTGGGTCCTAACAAAGTTTACAGAGAATGCCTTGTTCATGTGAAAGGTGAGAGGAGAAGATGGTTCAAGCTGATAGGAAGGCGAAAGTAACTCAAATGACCACGCGTTACAACAGTGGTTTGCAAAAGAGCTTTGAACACACAACACGTCGAATCTTGAAGTGGATTTTGCTACAGCAGCAAAAGACCAATAAGTCTGATACCTGATCACTGAGTGTATTTTCAGTGCAGTCTGCAAGTATTTAGACTTATTTTTTGTCGTTTTGGTTCTATACTCTATACCACAAAATATTTAAGGTATTTAGAGCTATTTTGGGTGATCATTGTAGGAATGACAGCTTGTCTTATACATTGGACAATTTGCTGATCGGCTGTTTCTTGGCCAGCAGTGTGTTTTTGCACAATTATATTGTGGCATTTGCATTTGGGTTCTGTTGCTGTTGTCTCTCAACATTATATTACAATATTATTATTATGTTGTATGCATGTACATTATTGTATGCACAGTGGTGCGCACAAATAGGGGTGGCCCAGGTCAAAATTGCCCCAATTGTAAAAAACATTTTACATTTAATATCTATGTGAAAAGAAGTGAACTTTTAAATGGGACAAAGTTAAGCATCACAATTTCTTCCAATTTTAAGCAAGATTACTTTTTATTTTAATTTTTTACAGTTTCAAAATAACAAAAAAAGGAAAAAGGGCTTGAGCAAAAGTTTAGGGTCTTCTCGCTTTTGGAATTTTTCCCCGTTCTTCCTGGCAGAACACCTCTAATATTCTTCAGCCTCCTTGCATGTATGGCATGTTTGAGATCTCTCCACAGATTTTCAATAAGATTTTCAATAATATAAATCTCAGGTCAAGTTTCTCTCAGGTCAGTGCACAGTGGTGTGAAAGAGTGTTTGCCCCCTTCCTGATTTCTTATTTTTTTGCATGTTTGTCACACTTAAATGTTTCAGATCAAACAAATTTCAGTATTAGTCAAAGACAACACAAGTAAACACAAAATGCAGTTTTTAAGTGAAGGTTTTTATTATTAAGAGAAAAAAATCCAAACCTACATGGCCCTGTGTGAAAAAATGATTGCCCCCTAAACCTAATAACTGGTTGGGCCACCCTTAGCAGCAACAACTGCAATCAAGCGTTTGCGATAACTTGCAATGAGTCTCTTACAGCGCTGTGGAGGAATTTTGGCCCACTCATCTTTGCAGAATTGTTGTAATTCAGCCACATTGGAGGGTTTTTGAGCATGAACTGCATTTTTAAGGTCATGCCACAGCATCTCAATAGGATTCAGGTCAGGACTTTGACTAGGCCACTCCAAAGTCTTCATTTTGTTTTTCTTCAGCCATTCAGAGGTGGACTTGCTGGTGTGTTTTGGATCATTGTCCTGCTGCAGAACCCAAGTTTGTTTCAGCTTGAGGTCACAAACAGATGGCCGGACATTCTCCTTCAGGATTTTTTGGTAGACAGCAGAATTCATGGTTCCATTTATCACAGCAAGTCTTCCAGGTCCTGAAGCAGCAAAACAGCCCCAGACCATCACACTCCCACCACCATATTTTACTGTTGGTATGATGTTCTTTTTCTGAAATGCGGTGTTACTTTTACGCCAGATGTAATGGGACACACACCTTCCAAAAAGTTCAACTTTTGTCTGGTCAGACCACAGAGTATTTTCCCAAAAGTCTTGGGGATCATCAAGATGTTTTCTGGCAAAATTGAGACGAGCCTTAATGCTCTTTTTGCTCAGCAGTGGTTTTCGTCTTGGAACTCTGCCATGCAGGCCATTTTTGCCCAGTCTCTTTCTTATGGTGGAGTCATGAACGCTGACCTTAACTGAGGCAAGTGAGGCCTGTTGTTGTGGGGTCTTTTGTGACCTCTTGGATGAGTCGTCGCTGCACTCTTGGGGTAATTTTGGTCGGCCGGCCACTCCTGGGAAGGTTCACCACTGTTCCATGTTTTCGCCATTTGTGGATAATGGCTCTCACTGTGGTTCGCTGGAGTCCCAAAGCTTTAGAAATGGCTTTATAACCTTTTCCAGACTGATAGATCTCAAGTACTTTCTTTCTCATTTGTTCCTGAATTTCTTTAGATCTCGGCATGATGTCTAGCTTTTGAGGATCATTTGGTACTTCACTTGTCAGGCAGGTCCTATTTAATGATTTCTTGATTGAGAACAGGTGTGGCAGTAATCAGGCCTGGGTGTGGCTAGAGAAATTGAACTCAGGTTTGATAAACCACAGTTAAGTTATGTTTTAACAGGGGGGGCAATCACTTTTTCACACAGGGCCATGTAGGTTTGGATTTTTTTTCTCCCTTAATAATAAAAACCTTCATTTAAAAACTGCATTTTGTGTTTACTTGTGTTGTCTTTGAATAATATTTAAATGTGTTTGATGATCTGAAACATTTAAGTGTGACAGACATGCAAAAAAATAAGAAATCAGGAAGGGGGCAAACACTTTTTCACACCACTGTATATTATGTGTTTCTCTCAGGTCAGTGTATATTATGTGTTTCTCTCAGGTCCATTTTCTCCATCTTCATTTCTTTTGTTGCAACTTTTCCTAGCCTCTCCCGATGGGTGAAGCTAGGAGTAGATAAAAGAGCAATAAAAAGGAGATGAGAAAAATAAGAGATTGCAATGAGCCCTATGTGTTTCTCTCAGGTGAGGGGGCAGAGATCATCGGTGGAAAGGAAGTGCCCCCCCACTCTCTTCCATTCATGGCTCTCCTGCAGAACTCCGAGGGAAAACAATTCTGTGGCGGCACTCTGATTGACCTCCAGTGGGTTCTGACTGCAGCACACTGCAGAAAGTGAGATACTTTTCATTTTAACATTCCCAGCATTTACCCTTCCCTTTTATTACATTTCCAACATTAACCTTTCCAATCTAGCAATCCAAACATATACCTGCTGTCTGTATTTCCTCTTTGTACTCACTGTCTATACTATATGTCTGTAATTCCTGTTTGTAATTATTCTCCATATTTCTGTCTGTAACTCCCAACTAACGACTTTCTGTAAGTCCTGTCTGTAACTCCAAACTAATTATGCTGTATTTCTATCTGTAAGAACTGTCTGCACTTACTGTCTGTAACTCCCAACTGAGTCCTGTCTGTAAGTCCTGTCTGTACGTGCTGTCTGTAACACTCTACTCCTCAGTGTTTCGCGCGTGCTGTTGGGGGTGCACGTCCGCTCAAAGTCAGAGATGGAGTACCGACAGCTCCAGAAGGTGAAGCACAGTGTTCTTCATCCCTTTTATGACTCATACAGCAAGGTCAATGACCTCATGCTGTTAAAGGTGAGTTATTATCCATTAGTTTTTTTAAAGAATTACATTTGCATATATTCAAATATGTCTACAAATTAAGTGTAACCTGATTGGAGGTTTGGAGGTAAGGAATTGCACCTATCCCGAGCACTTACATTTTACATTTACATTTACATTTACATTTTAGTCATTTGGCAGACGCTTTTAATCCAAAGCGATTTACAAGTGCATAGGTTCTACCATAAGTCAGAGCATCACATCCAGAAACTAGCAAAATACACAGGAAATGCTGTTCTAAACATAGTTGTCATCATTTTTTATTTTTTTTTGGGGGGGGGGTTAGACAAGGATAGGGATATCAGAAAGGAGGGGCAGGGGAAGTCAGGAGGGAGGACTAAGGTAGAGTTTGAAAAGGTGGGTTTTGAGTCTGCGTCGAAATAGGGGGAGGGATTCTGCTGTTCTGACAGTGGTAGGCAGGTCATTCCACCACTGAGGAACCAGAACGGAAAACAGGCGTGAACGTGCAGCTCGACCGCCAGGTGCACGTAGAGAGGGAACCGTAAGGCGACCAGAGCTGGCAGACCGGAGTGGTCTAGCTGGGGAGTAGGGAGTGATCAGGGATTGTATGTAAGGTGGGGCAGTCCCCTTAGAAGCCTGAAATGCCAACACTAGGGCCTTGAAACGGATGCGTGCGGCAATGGGAAGCCAGTGGAGGCCAATGAGAAGCGGGGTTGGGACTTGGGATTGGGCCATTCAAATCCCTAATGGTTGTGAGGCCTTGCCCCGCTCCCCCCTGGAGTCCAGTGGAAAATCCCCAGAGGGGGAACCTTGAAACTGATAGCGGTCATTACCATGTATATGTGAAGTGGTCCAATATACAAATTTGTCTGTCTCCCAACAACATAAACACAAAGGCAGCTCTGACAGAAATTGAAGAGATTGAAAAGTGTGTTCTGGTGTGCGGCCAGTATGTTCTTAGCCTGTGACTCTTCTCCTCAGCTTGACAGGAAAGCCAAGAAAACGAAAGCTGTCCGGCCCCTCACACTGCCCCCTCCTGTTCAGGATGTCCCGGCGGGGACGGGCTGTGTTGTAGCAGGATGGGGAGCCACCAAAAATGGTGGTGGAATGTCAGACGTTTTGATGTCAGCCAATGTCACAGTCATTGACAGAGCCCTGTGCAACTCCAAGGATTACTACAACCTGGACCCCATCATCACCAATGACATGCTGTGTGCGGGGTATGAGGACAAGAGACCTGTCGACACCTGCCAAGTGAGTCTCATATGTACACACACACGCACGCACACACACACACACACACCTGTTCAGTTAGTCTCATATGTACACACACACGCACACACACACACACACACACACACACCTGCAGAAACACACAAACACACATTTTACATTTTACATGTATTACATAAGGCACACCCCAGTAAATTAAACCTGCAGGAAATATAGTTTGAAAGTGTAATTTGACTGTTGTGTTAAGATAGGGCTGAGTGTGTGTTTCTTCTCTGTGTGCCAGGGAGACTCCGGGGGTCCACTGCTGTGTGAAGGGAAACTTAGGGGGGTCACCTCATTTGGGAAGAAATGTGGTTTAAAGAAAAAACCAGGAGTCTATGCTGTACTCACCAAGAAACAGACACAATGGATCCACAAGACCATAAAAAGCCTGCTGTGATGTCATCCATAGCTTGCTCTGACTCCAGCCTTGCATTTCACTTTTGCATTCTTCCGATCATTTTTATTTATTTTTTATCAACAAAAGTGTGTATATATAAATAGTAATATTAAAAACATAGAATGCTTGGACTTCTAAAAAAGATGTTGACTGATTTCCACATTGTTTCCCTTTTGTTGAAATTTAGTATTTTATTGTTATAATAAACTGACTGCAAGATGAGTTTAGATTGAATTATTATTGGTAACCAGCATTGTGTGAAATTATATTCACCTGGAGAAAATGTGATCAAACTGACTTGGAATGCCCATGGAATGATTGCCAGACGGGGTTGTTTGAGTATCTCAGAAACTGCTGATCTTTCACACACAACAATCTCTTAGAGTTTAGAGAATGCTGTGAAAAACAAACAACATCCAGTGAGTGGCGGTTCTGTGGACACAGAGGCCTTGTTAATGAGAGGTCTGAGGAGAAGGGCCAGACTGGTTCAATCTGACAAGAAGGCGACAGTAACTCAAATAACCATGCGTTACAATGCTATGCAGAGGAACTGAACACACATGTCTAAACTTGAGGTACATTTTGCTCCAGCAGCAGAAAGTCAATGAGTCGAAAAAATGAGACTATTTGTCGTGGTGGGAGGTAATTCCCGCTGTGATCGCCAGAGGGCCAAGGATCATTGGTTGCACCTGTTCCTTGTTAGCACCTGGGGAATTACCTTCCCCTAAGAGTACTTAAGGCCAGTACTGACTACCTTTCAGTGCTTTTGTGTCTACTGTTCGCTCTAGCACAAAGCTGGTAATACACCAGGTAGACTCTGTGCTGGTAGAGTCAGGTACGGTGTTGGTGTGTTTATCTGAACTCTCCAAATTTAAGAAATATAGGTAAGGAAGGCGTTCGGTTGTGGTGTTTGTTCACCGACGCCTTCCTGAAGGGTTTTCTTTTCTTTCTTTTTATTTGGGGCTCATGTGAGCTGGTGGTAGAGGGACGTTGTCCCTGGTACTGTATTTTTGTTTGTTTTCTTTTTCCTGAGCTGCGTCTCATGGGTTTTATTTTGTGCCTAGCAGTTTTGCGCTAGGTTGTATTTTTATTTCTGATTTCTCTAATTGTAAGTCCCAGTGCTCGCCTCTAAGCACTTATTTTGGGTTTGGTGTTTCGCCCTGTTTTTCAGAGGGTTGATTTATTTTCCTACAGCCGTTTTGGGCTTATTTTCTGTTCCATCCTAAATATCGCCTTTGGGTTAGTTTCTGTTCATTCCCCTCTGTATTTGTACATCCCTGTGTCTTTCCCTTCCGGGATCTGATAGCGTACACGCCCGCGTGTTCGCGTATTGGGGTTTTTTTTCTCACGGTCGCGTCTGCCTCTCCGCTCATCCTCGCCCTCATACTATTAAAATAAATAAGTCATAAATACTAAAACTCTGCATTTGAATGGATCTCTATGGGAATTGTGGATGGGACTAGGTGTAAATTACACTGATACAGTATGGAACACGTTTGTTAGGTAAATGGGTTTAAGTCATCAAGGGTCCAAGGTATGAAATGAGCCACAAACCACTGTGCTGCTGCCAGTATGCAGTAGATACTACACAAATTGTTTCTTCTGAATACTTTCTCCATTGAGTTCAACAAGAAAACTAGTCTGGAGAAACACTTCTTGTAGTATCTACTGCATATCTGGCAGCAGCATGATGGTTTGAGGCTCATTTGATCACTTAGGTCGATAGCTGCACAAAGCAAATCCCAGAAAGCTAAGTCCATGTTCCAGATTTGGGCAGGGTCTGGTTTTAGTCAGTGCACTAATCTGGCTAACTCAGTGAACCTGCTTTGTGGAACAGGCCTGGCCAAGGTCTAAAATCCAGAGATCCCCAAATATGGAACATGGACTGAAGTAAAAAGAACTGTTGTTGACTGGCTAACTCAGTAATCGTGCTTTGTGGACCTGCCCCCATGTCTAATGTTGGTCTTCTAACTGTGTTAAGCCTGGTTTTAAAATAAATATTTTTAGGGCAAATTTAGGCTTTTTTGAAGAAGGCCTACTGAAACTTTTGGGCAGGAGTAGAACTGAAACTAAATACAGATAGCATGTCATGCACTGAGCCCATGTGAGTCTCTTGCGGCTTATGCCAATCTCCTTATACCATGTGATGATGTCACAATGAATTAGTGTTTTGTGGCAATGTCACTGCGTTGTGTCAAGCATGAATAAAACTTCACTGCTTTTTCCAGGCCATGTTTGTGAAATATGTCTTCTACATGTTTAACATACATGTGTTTGTTGCAATTACATTACAAGTCATTTAGCAGACGCTCTTATCCAGAGCGATGTACAACAAAGTGCACATCAAACACAAGTACAAGTGCGAAGAGGACCTGAGAGGACAGTACAGTTCCAAGTCCTAGTGTGACCATACAGATACAATCGGAACACTTGAAGAACACATCAACTTCCAAACTAGCATACCACAGTCGGCAGCTAGAATACCCCGAGTACAACAATACAATATCTAATACAAAACACAACAATATCTATGTAACTACATAAGTGCCATGAGAGTCTATGACATATAAGGCTAATCATGGAGGTGAGTCAGGGAGGAAAAGGTGTAGCCTGAAGAGATGAGTCTTCAGTCTGCGCTTGAAAGAGGTCAGAGATTCTGCCGTTCTGACATCCACCGGGAGGTCATTCCACCATGGCGACATGGCTCAGGCAGTAAGAGCAGTCGTCTGGCAGTCGGAGGGTTGCCGGTTCGATCCCCCACCCGGGCTGTGTCGAAGTGTCCCTGAGCAAGACACCTAACCCCCAAATGCTCCTGACGAGCTGGTCGGTGCCTTGCATGGCAGCCAATCGCCGTTGGTGTGTGAGTGTGTATAGGGCGGCCTGTAGCGTAGTGGTTAAGGTAAATAAATCCCGGTGTAGCCACTATAAGATCCGCACAGCCGTTGGGCCCTTGAGCAAGGCCCTTAACCCTGCACTGCTCCAGGGGAGGATTGTCTCGTGCTTAGTCTAATCAACTGTACGTCGCTCTGGATAAGAGTAATTATTCTCCATATTTCTGTCTGTAACTCCCAACTAACGACTTTCCTGTCTGCACTTACTGTCTGTAACTCCCAACTGAGTCCTGTCTGTAAGTCCTGTCTGTACGTGCTGTCTGTAACGCTCTACTCCTCAGTGTTTCGAGCGTGCTGTTGGGGGTGCACACCCGCTCAAAGTCAGAGATGGAGTACCGACAGCTCCAGAAGGTGAAGCACAGTGTTCTTCATCCCTTTTATGACCAAGACACCAAGGACAACGACCTCATGCTGGTAAAGGTGAGTTATTAGCCATCTAGGAACCAGTAAGATGACCGTTGTCACAGGAAGAAGCAGATCCGATGTTCGTCGTTAGAAAACAGGAAAGTTTATTACAATCAGAACAATGTTCAGAAAACCAATGATGTTTGGGGTGCTTTAAAGAATTACTTTTGCATATATTAAAATATGTCTACAAATTAAGTGTAACCTGATTGGAGATTTGGAGGTAAGGAATTGCACCTATCCCGAGCACTTGGGATTGGGCCATTCAAATCCCTAATGGTTGTGAGGCCTTGCCCCGCCCCCCCCTGGAGTCCAGTGGAAAATCCCCAGAGGGGGAACCTTGAAACTGATAGTGGTCATTACCATGTATATGTGAAGTGGTCCAATATACAAATTTGTCTGTCTCCCAACAACACAAACACAAAGGCACCTCTGACAGAAATTGAAGAGATTGAAAAGTGTGTTCTGGTGTGCGGCCAGTATGTTCTTAGCCTGTGACTCTTCTCCTCAGCTTGACAGGAAAGCCAAGAAAACGGAGGCTGTCCAGCCCCTCACACTGCCCCCTCCTGTTCAGGATGTCCCGGCGGGGACGGGCTGTGTTGTAGCAGGATGGGGAGCCACCAAAAATGATGGTGGAATGTCAGACGTTTTGATGTCAGCCAATGTCACAGTCATTGACAGAGCCCTGTGCAACTCCAAGGATTACTACGACCTGCACCCCATCATCACCAATGACATGCTGTGTGCAGGGTCTAAGAACAAGAGTCGCGCAGACTCCTGCCAAGTGAGTCTCATATGTACACACACACACACACACACACACACCTGTTCAGTCAGTCTGATATGTACACACATACACACAGAAACATACACACACACACCTGCAGAAACCCACATTTTACATTTTACATGTATTACATAAGGCACACCCCAGTAAATGAAATCTGCAGGAAATATAGTTTGAAAGTGTAATTTGACTGTTGTGTTAAGATAGGGCTGAGTGTGTGTTTTTCTTCTCTGTGTGCCAGGGAGACTCTGGGGGTCCACTGCTGTGTGAAGGGAAACTTAGGGGGGTCACCTCATTTGGGACGAAATGTGGTTTAAAGAGAAAACCAGGAGTCTATGCTCTACTCACCAAGGAACAGACACAATGGATCCACAAGACCATGACCATAGCTTGCTTTGACTCCAGCCTTGCATTTCACTTTTGCATTCTTACGATCATTTTTATTTATTTTTTATCAATAATATTAATAACAATATTAAAAACATAGAATGCTTGGACTTCTAAAAAAGATGTTGACTGATTTCCACATTGTTTCCTTTTTGTTGAAATTTAGTATTTTATTGTCATAATAAACTGATTGCAAGATGAGTTTAGGTGGAATTATTTTTGGTAGCTGATCAGTTTGCAGGTAGTGTCAAAGTCCGGGGGCTGGTGAATAGTAATACAAAAGTTTCCTTTTATTAGTTTTTTACAGTTTGACACTAATTTCTGAACCTTGAGGTCATTTTTCAAAACTGTAGACACGAAACTCAAAAATCATTTGATCACTGAAACAAATCACTAGTTCACAATGACTCAACTTAACTTTCAAAGTATTAGCGTTTCAAAATGAAATACACACATTTGAAAATACTGTCTTTTAATTCATTACAATGCATCTAACTACCAATGTATCCAACTGCTCAAAATGATAAGTAACTGTAACACTACCCCCAAAGCATAGTTTTACAGAAACAGATTACTTGTAACAACATTCCCTGTTTAGATCATGAATGTTTTAGGATAAACAAGTCAATTGACACCAATTGGCTCAGGTGGTAAGAGCAATCGTCTGGCAGTGTGAGTGAATGGGTGAATGACAAGCATCAATTGTACAGTGCTTTGGATAAAGGCACTATATAAATTACCATTCACAAATGACTTTATAACAGGATCAATTTTACCACATCAAGATTTCATCACCATACTTTGTTACAGGGGTTTTCAACGCGTTGTCACACTGTGACATACGGTCAGAGACCCAAGTGCAGACCAATGGATAATCAGACACGTGGTTTATTCAGTCCAGAAGTCAAAGCCAGGAGATCCAACACACAACAGATCCAAATCAACTAGCCAAAAGAATAGTGATAAACAACCCAGGATCAAAAACTAAAAATCAGAATTGCAGAGGTACAACAGGATAAGGCAGGCAGGAGGTCGAAAATACAAAAACAAATGTAAAAAACCACAAAAAACGACAAAACAAAAGGGCAAAGGCAAAATCAAGGTCGGGCAATGTGGTGTCTCAGGAATCTCATACAAAACTGCAATGATGATCAATGTTCTGACAAAGGTTACTGAGGTTTAAATACATGAGGGAATGTGACAATCTAGGCAGGGCTCAGGAGAAAGGTAGGCTAAACAAATAGACAATAGGTGGGAAACATAATAGGGTAATGATACAATAACAGGGGGGAGACAAAAAAAATGACAAAGGATGGTGATGCAATATTACATTCAATGATAATGTGGGTAAAATTGATCCTGTTCCACAGTAATTGATGCCAATAGACTTCTTTATCCTAAAACATTCATGATCCAAACGGAATGTTGTTACAAGTAATCGGTTTCCATAAAACTATGCTTTAGGAGTAATGTTACAGTTACTTTTTATTTTGAGTAGTTGGATATATTGGTAGTTAGATGCATTGTAATGAATGAAAAGACAGTATATTCAAATGTAATGTGTGTATTTCCTTTTGAATGAGTCATTGTACACAAGTGATTTGGTTCAGTGATCAAAAGATTTTTAGTATATTGTATCCAAGCAATTTAAAAAAGTTTAGAGTTTTAAAAAATGACCTCAAGGTTCTGAAATCAGTGTCAAAGTGATTGTAAAAAAATAATATTCTGGTCCCGAAGAACAATGCACAAAACATCCATCCATCCATCCATCCATCATAACCCGCTTATCCGGAGTCGGGTCGCGGGGGCAGTAGGCAAAGCCGGGTATTCCAGGCGTCCCTCTCCCCAGCAACGCATTCTAGCTCCTCCTGGGGGATCCCGAGGCGTTCCCTGGCCAGGAGAGATATATAATCTCTCCAGCGGGCTCTGGGTCTCCCTCGGGGTCTCCGCCCAGTTGGACGAGCCCAGAAAACCTCCAAAGGGAGGCGCCCGGGAGGCATCCTGATCAGATGCCCAAACCACCTCAATTGGCTCCTTTCGACGCGAAGGATCAGCGGCTCTACTCCGAGCTCCCTCCGGATGTCCGAGCTCCTCACCCTATCTCTAAGGCTGAGCCCGGCCACCCTACGGAGGAAGCTCATTTCGGCCGCTTGTATACGCGATCTCGTTCTTTCGGTCACTACCCAAAGCTCGTGACCATAGGTGAGGGTTGGGACGTAGATCGACCAGTAAATCGAGAGCTTCGCTTTCCGGCTCAGCTCCTTCTTCACCACAACGGTCCGGTGCAACGCCCGCATTACTGCTGATGCTGCACCGATCCGCCTGTCGATCTCACGCTCCCTTCTACCCTCACTCGTGAACAAGACCCCGAGATACTTGAACTCCTTCACTTGGGGCAAAGACTCGTTCCCAACCCGGAGGGAGCAATCCACCGTTTTCCGGCAGAGAACCATGGCCTCGGACTTGGAGGTGCTGACTCTCATCCCGGCCGCTTCACACTCGGCTGCAAACCGCTCCAGTGCGTGCTGAAGGTCACGGTCCGATGAAGCCAGCAGAACCACATCATCCGCAAAAAGCAGAGATGCAATTCTGAGGTCACCAAACCGGACACTCTCCTCACCTCGGCTGCGCCTTGAGATCCTGTCCATGAATACCACAAACAGGACCGGTGACAAGGGGCAACCTTGGCGGAGTCCAACACCCACCGGAAACGTGCTTGACTTTGTGCCGAGAATGCGGACACAGCTCTCACTTTGGTTATACAGGGACCTGATGGCTCGTAACAACGGCCCCGGTACCCCATACTCCCGCAGTACACCCCACAGGGTTCCCTGGGGGACACGGTCGAAAGCCTTCTCCAAGTCCACAAAGCACATGTGGACTGGATGGGCAAACTCCCATGACCCCGCCAGCAACCCTGCCAAGGTAAAGAGCTGGTCCACTGTTCCACGGCCAGGACGGAAGCCACATTGCTCCTCCTGAATCCGAGGTTCGACTGTCAGTCGGAGCCTCCTTTCCAGTACCCTAGAGTAAGCTTTCCCAGGGAGGCTGAGGAGTGTGATACCCCGGTAATTGGAGCACACCCTCCGGTCCCCCTTCTTGAAAATGGGGACCACCACCCCGGTCTGGCACTCTACAGGTACTGTCCCCGATCTCCACGCGACACTGAAGAGGCGTGTCAGCCAAGACAGCCCAACAATGTCCAGAGCCTTCAGCATCTCAGGGCGAATCTCATCTACACCCGGCAACTTGCCACTGAGGAGCTTTTTGACTACCTCAGCAACTTCCGCCAGGGATATAGGCGCAGATTCCCCCGAGTCTTCAGGCTCTACCTCTTCCACAGAGGACGTGTTGTTCGGGTTCAGGAGCTCCTCGAAGTGCTCTTTCCACCGCCCGACAATATCCCCAGTCCGGGTCAGCAGTTCTCCTCCCCTGCTGAAAACAGCCTGAGACAAGCCCTGCTTTCCCTTTCTGAGTCGTCGGATGGTTTGCCAGAACTTCCTCGAGGCCAACCGAAAGTCCTTCTCCATAGCCTCCCCGAACTCCTCCCATACCCGGGTTTTTGCTTCAGCGACTGCCGAAGCCGCAGCCCTTCTGGCCACCCGGTACCTGTCTGCTGCTTCAGGGGACCCCCGGGCCAGCCAAGCCCGAAAGGCCTCCTTCTTCAGCTTGACGGCCTCCCTCACCGCTGGTGTCCACCAGCGGGTTCTTGGGTTGCCGCCCCGACAGGCACCGATGACCTTCTGGCCACAGCTCCTGCTTGCCGCCTCTGCAATGGAGGCTTTGAACATGGCCCACTCGGACTCCATGTCCCCAGCTTCCCCCGGGATACGTGAGAAGTTCTTCCGGAGGTGGGAGTTGAAGACCTCGCGAACAGGGGCCTCCGCCAGACGTTCCCAGTTAACTGGGTCTTTGTGTGGCCGTGTCATGGGAGTCTTTGAATCGCTCTTAGTCCGGCCCCTCCCCCAGGACCAATTTGCCTTGGGAGACCCTACTGGGGGCTAACAGTGCCCCCGACAACCTAGCTCCCAGGATCACCGGGACACACAAACCCCTCCACCACGTTAAGGTGGCGATTCCTCGGAGGGGAAAACACAAAACAAAGCTAAAAATCTCTTGGTCATACAAATCTTTATACCCTTTTCAAAAGTCATCATAGGAAGGAGGAGCTGTTCTGCAAAAGTCACAAATCATTTACTAGGTCGAGCTAAATCCCTGAAGAATTATTTATTCCCATGGGAACAGCACACAATATAAGGTTAACCATATATAATTGATACAAGTGTTTAACCGTTTTAACTAATATATATCAACACATTAGTATCATCAAATTCTATAGGTTTAATACAAACTGCTGTTGTTAGTACATTCTTATTCTTTAATATATATTTCACCCTCGGCCGAAATCCTAGGGCACAAGGACAGATTATATTCACCTTGACTGAATATTGCAAATCATTTTCTGTGTATTTTGAAAACATACACTCAGTGTCCACTTTATAAGGTAGACCTGTACACCAGCTCATTAATGCAAATATATATTGGGCTAATCAGGTGGTAGCAACTCAATGCATAAAATCACGCAGACATGGTCAAGAGGTTCAGTTGTTCAGAATGGGGAATTGGTGGTTTGAGTATTTCAGAAACTGATCCTGGTATTTTAACAGTTTGTAGAGTTTACAGAGAATTTGAGGCCTTTGAACTTGAAGTTAATGAGAGAAGTCTTCTGAGGAGAAGGGCCAGACAGTAACTCCACAGTAACTCAAATAACCACACGTTACAACAGTCATAAGAAGAGGAACATCTCTGAACACACATGTCGAAACTTGCGGTGGATTTTACTACAGCAGCAGAAGGACAATAAGTCCAATTAAATAAATACTTCAAAGTGGTCACTGAGTGTATGTCAGTCCCATCATTACAATGAGGAATATTAGAAAATGCCTTCACATCTATAAAACAACATCTATTAAACAACATCATCTGTATATAAACCGGATCATTCACATGAAGCAAAATTAGTTTCCAATTGCCATCTGAGCCACCGTGTGACATCATACACCTACACAGTCCATCATCTGAGCCGCAGTGTGACATCATACTCTTAAACAGTCCATCATCTGAGCCACAGTGTGACATTACACACTGACACAGTAATTACAACTGAAATCACTTTAGTACATATCCAGCAAGTGTACATTGGTTGTGTGTACAGAATGTAAACTTGGTAACTGGGGTCTCATACACACATAAAATATAATGTGACATCACAGACTTCCTTGTAGTACACCATTATTCTTCTGTGGTTTATGTCAGGAATGAATTTCACAACTGCCCTTGAACATTCTCTCTGTTTAAATAATGGCACACAGCAGCCCCACCCTCGCCATTCTAACTAGTCTGCAGAAACACTTCTTGTAGTATCTACTGCATATCTGGCAGCAGCATGATGGTTTGAGGCTCATTTGATCACTTAGCTCGATAGCTGCACAAAGCAAATCCCAGAAAGCTAAGTCCATGTTACAGATTTGGGCAGGGTCTGGTTTTAGTCAGTGCACTAATCTGGCTAACTCAGTGAACCTGCTTTGTGGAACAGGCCTGGCCAAGGTCTAAAATCCAGAGATTCCCAAATATGGAACATGGACTACGCCACCTGTCTTCCTCCACCCTCTCATCTACAATCCTCTCCTACCTACCATCCTCGGAGTCTTTCTCTCGACTGTCTCCCGATGATGCGGCTACAACTCTCATGTCCTCCCTCTCATCTTCCTTTGACGCTCTGTGTCCCCTCACCACCAAACTAGCTCAGGCCTCCCCCCCCAGTCCTTGGCTTTCTGATGCTCTACGAGCTGTCCGAACTGAACTGCGGGCGGCGAAGAGAAAATGGAAAAGGTCCTGTCTCCCCAGTGATATGGCTTCCTTCCTTGCCCTCTTATCATCTTTCCATTCCTCTGTCTCTCTAGCTAAATCTTCCTTCTTTCACTCGAAAATTAACGCGGCCGCCTCTAATCCCCGCAAACTGTTTTCAACTTTCTGGCCCCCCCTCCCCCACCACCTCATCACTCACACCTGATGACTCTGTCTCCTTTGAAAATGCGATGCTATTCGCAATTCCTTCTCCCTACCCTCCACCCCTGCTGACCCTCCTACCCTCCCCAACTCCCTAACCTCCTTTTCTCCCCTCTCTGACACCGACACACTGAAACTCCTTACTTCCCACCGCCCAACCACCTGTCCTCTTGACCCCATCCCCTCTCCCCTCCTACAATCTATATCTGATGACATTCTCCCTTTTCTCTCCTCTCTAATCAACACATCCCCCTCTTCCGGCACCATGCCCTCTTCCCTGAAGAGGGCCAGAGTCACTCCCCTGCTCAAAAAACCTACTCTTGACCCCTCTGCCCTGAACAACTACCGGCCTGTCTCTCTTCTTCCCTTTCTCGCTAAAACTCTGGAACGGGCGGTCTGCTCCCAACTGTCCACTTATCTTCTCCAGAACAATCTCCATGACCCCAACCAGTCTGGCTTCAAGAGTGGCCACTCCACTGGGACCGCCCTGCTCGCGGTCACTGAGGCACTCCACTCTGCTAAAGCAAAATCCCTCTCCTCTGTCCTCATCTTCCTCGACCTGTCGGCCGCCTTCGATATAGTCAACCATGAGATTCTGCTCTCATCGCTGTCTGGGATGGGTGTCACAGGGTCTGCACTCGCTTGGTTTTCCTCCTACCTCTCTGGTCGCTCCTACCAGGTGACTTGGAGGGGCTCAGTCTCCGACCCTCACCCCCTACGAACTGGAGTCCCGCAGGGCTCAGTTCTTGGGCCTCTCCTCTTCTCGCTATACACCATGTCTCTTGGTTCTGTTATCTCTTCCCATGGCTTTTCTTATCATTCTTACGCTGATGACACCCAACTCTTTATTTCCTTCCCCCCCCGACACCCAAGTCACCACACGGATCTCTGCCTGCTTGGCTGATATCTCTGCGTGGATGATTTCCCACCACCTGAAGCTCAACCTTGCCAAAACTGAGCTTCTCTACATCCCTGCTAAGTCCTCTCCGTCAATCGACCTCTCATTGACTGTTGAGGACTTTGTAGTTTCCTCCTCCCGTATGGCAAAGAATCTTGGGGTGACTCTTGATAACTGCCTCACCCTGGCTCCACAAGTATCCTCCACTGCCAGAACCTGCAGGTTCTTTCTGTAAATTATACGCCGTTTCCGTCATCTTCTGACTGAGAAAGCCACCCAGCTTCTAGTCCAGGCGCTCGTCATTTCCCGCCTGAATTACTGCAACTCCCTCCTAGCCGGTCTCCCAGTGTGTGCCATCAAGCCCCTCCCGCTGGTCCAGAATGCTGCAGCCCGCCTGATCACCAGTCAGCCCAGGTCGGCTCATGTCACCCCGCTTCTCATTGGCCTCCACTGGCTTCCTATTGCCGCACGCATCCGTTTCAAGGCCCTAGTGTTGGCATTTCAGGCTGCTAAGGGGACTGCCCCACCTTACATACAATCCCTGATCACTCCCTACTCCCCAGCTAGACCACTCCGGTCTGCCAGCTCTGGTCGCCTTATGGTTCCCTCTCTACGTGCACCTGGCGTTCGAGCTGCACGTTCACACCTGTTTTCCGTTCTGGTTCCTCAGTGGTGGAATGACTTGCCTACCACTGTCAGAACAGCAGAATCCCTCCCCCTATTTCGACGCAGACTCAAAACCCACCTTTTCAAACTCTACTTTAGTCCTCCCTCCTGATTTCCCCTGCCCCTCCTTTCTGATATCCCTATCCTTGTCTAACCCCCCCGCCCCAAAAAAAAAATGCACTTACGATGACAACTAAGTTTAGAACAGCATTTCATGTGTATTTTGCTAGTTTCTGGATGTGATGCTTTGACTTATGGTAGAACCTATGCACTTGTAAGTCGCTTTGGATTAAAAGCGTCTGCCAAATGACTAAAATGTAAATGTGAATGTAAATGAAGTAAAAAGAACTGTTGTTGACTGGCTAACTCAGTAATCGTGCTTTGTGGACCTGCCCCCATGTCTAATGTTGGTCTTCTAACTGTGTTAAGCCTGGTTTTTTAAAATAAAATATTTTTAGGGCAAATTTAGGCTTTTTTGAAGAATGCCTACTGAAACTTTTGGGCAGGAGTAGAACTGAAACGAAATCCAGATAGCATGTCATGCACTGAGCCCATGTGAGTCTCTTGCGGCTTACGCCAATCTCCTTATACCATGTGATGATGTCACAATGAATTAGTGTTTTGTGGCAATGTCACTGCGTTGTGTCAAGCATGAATAAAACTTCAGTGCTTTTTCCAGGCCATGTTTGTGAAATATGTCTTCTACATGTTTAACATACATGTGTTTGTTGCAATTACATTACAAGTCATTTAGCAGACGCTCTTATCCAGAGCGATGTACAACAAAGTGCACATCAAACACAAGTACAAGTGCGAAGAGGACCTGAGAGGACAGTACAGTTCCAAGTCCTAGTGTGACCATACAGATACAATCGGAACACTTGAAGAACACATCAACTTCCAAACTAGCATACCACAGTCGGCAGCTAGAATACCCCGAGTACAACAATACAATATCTAATACAAAACACAACAATATCTGTGTAACTACATAAGTGCCATTAGAGTCTATGACATATAAGGCTAATCATGGAGGTGAGTCAGGGAGGAAAAGGTGTAGCCTGAAGAGATGAGTCTTCAGTCTGCACTTGAAAGAGGTCAGAGATTCTGCCGTTCTGACATCCACCGGGAGGTCATTCCACCATGGCGACATGGCTCAGGCAGTAAGAGCAGTCGTCTGGCAGTCGGAGGGTTGCCGGTTCGATCCCCCACCCGGGCTGTGTCGAAGTGTCCCTGAGCAAGACACCTAACCCCCAAATGCTCCTGACGAGCTGGTCGGTGCCTTGCATGGCAGCCAATCGCCGTTGGTGTGTGAGTGTGTGTATGAATGGGTGAATGAGAAGCATCAATTGTACAGCGCTTTGCTATATAAGGTGCTATATAAATGCTATATAAATGCCAACCATTTACCATTTACCACCACCGTGGGGCCAGGACAGACAGCAGTAGAGAAGTGCAGGTGTGGCAAGGGGGAGGCGCCAGATGGCACAAAGTAGCAGAACGGAGGGGTCTTGCTGGTGTATAGGTCTTGATAAGTGATTGAATATATACAGGGGCTGATCCCTTAACTGCCTGGTACGCGAGCACCAAAGTTTTAAATTTGATGTGAGCCATAACAGGCAGCCAGTGGAGGTCGCTGAGCAGGGGGGTGACGTGAATGTCTGGGAACATTGAATACCAGACGGGCTGCAGCATTCTGGATCAGTTGTAGGGGTCTGATGGCAGATGCTGGAAGGCCAGCCAGCAGAGAATTGCAATAGTCCAGCCAGGACAGGACCATTGCTTGGCAATCTACCATGTACGATTGTGTGAATCATGCACACACAAAAACACACATTTATGAACACAGACAGACACACACACGTGAGAGAGAGATCACATTTTTGAATGATTGTGTAAGTGTGTGTGTTTGAGCCACATTTTCCTCTTTGAGGCTAACAGCGATGGACCACATCGGAAATAAATATCAGTCAGAGCAGGCAGGCAAAATCCATTACACCAACATGAAGGGAAAAGGCCACCTGTTCACACATCTACTAGTTCTACTCCTGTGTCTGACAGCAGGTGAGTCTCTCTACAACCGATATGTGAACCTCTGGGTCCCAATATAGGGGCATTATTGCAATCAACATTATTTTTACTGACACTCTTATTTCAAATATGATTCATATTTACTCTATATTCACTCAGTGACCACTTTGTCAGGTACACCTGTACACCTGCCTGTTAATGCAAATATCTAATCAGCCAATCATGTGCCAGTAATTGAATGCAAGTCTTTTTTTTAAACTAACAAAAAAATCAGGAGTTGATTCGATTGTGCCGTTTGCATTTGGATTCTGTTGCTGTTGTCACTCAACATGAGGACCTGAGATATTACAATATTGTTCAGATGTTGCATGTACGTACACTGTTGGGTGTATATTGTGTTTATACATCAGGTCAGTGTACATTATGTGTTTCTCTCAGGTGAGGGGGCAGAGATCATCGACGGAAAGGAAGTGCCCCCCCACTCTCTTCCATTCATGGCTCTCCTGCAGGACTCCAAGGGAACACAATTCTGTGGCGGCACTCTGATTGACCTCCAGTGGGTTCTGACTGCAGCACACTGCAACATGTGAGAGACACCTTTGATTCCCAAAAAGAACATTTCCCAATGTTTATCTTTTCATCCTAACATTCCCAGCATTTACCTTTCCAATCTAGCAATCCAAAAATATACCTGCTGTCTGAATTTCCAGTTTTCACTTACTGTCTATACTTATGTCTGTAATTCCTGCTTGTAATTACTCTCTATATTTCTGTCTGTAATTCCCAACTAACAACTTTCTCTAAGTCCTGTCTGTACTTACTGTCTGTAACTCCCAAATAATTACTCTATACTTCTGTCTGTAAGTCCTGTCTGTACGTGCTGTCTGTAACACTCTACTCCTCAGTTCTTCGAGCGTGCTGTTGGGGGTGCACAACCGCTCAAAGTCAGAGATGGAGTACCGACAGCTCCAGAAGGTGAAGCACAGTGTTCCTCATCCCTTATATAACCCCAACACCTTCGACAATGACCTCATGCTGCTGAAGGCAAGTTATTATTATATCCATGAAGTTTGTCAGAATGAGTCAGACCTCTGAATTAATGCTCATCATCTGGTGTCGACACAAACACAAAGGCAGCTCTGACAGAAATTGAAGAGATTGAAAAGTGTTCTGGTATGCGGCCATCTTAGCCTGTGACTCTTCTCCTCAGCTTGACACGAAAGCCAAGAAAACGGAAGCTGTCCGGCCCCTCACACTGCCCCCTCCTGTTCAGGATGTCCCGGCGGGGACGGGCTGTGTTGTAGCAGGATGGGGAGCCACCAAAAATGGTGGTGGAATGTCAGACGTTTTGATGTCAGCCAATGTCACAGTCATTGACAGAGCCCTGTGCAACTCCAAGGATTACTACAACCTGCACCCCATCATCACCAATGAAATGCTGTGTGCAGGGCATAAGGACAAGAGACCTGTCGACACCTGCCAAGTGAGTCTCATATGTACACACACACGCACGCACACACACACACACACACCTGTTCAGTTAGTCTCATATGTACACACACACACACACACACACACACACGCACACAGAAACATACACATACCTGCAACAACACACAAACACACATGCTCAATAACACAGTTTGTATTACATAAGGCACACCCCAGTAAATTAAACCTGCAGGAAATATAGTTTGTAAAGTGTAATTTGACTGTTGTCTTAAGATAGGGCTGAGTGTGTGTTTCTTCTCTGTGTGCCAGGGAGACTCCGGAGGTCCACTGCTGTGTGAAGGGAAACTTAGGGGGGTCACCTCATTTGGGACGAAATGTGGTTTAAAGAAAAAACCAGGAGTCTATGCTGCACTCACCAAGAAACAGACACAATGGATCCACAAGACCATGAAAAGCCTGCTGTGATGTCATCCATAGCTTGCTCTGACTCCAGCCTTGCATTTCACTTTTGCATTCTTACGATCATTTTTATTATTTTTTATCAACAAAAGTGTGTATACATAAACAGTAATATTAAAAACATAGAATGCTTGGACTTCTAAAAAAGATGTTGACTGATTTCCACATTGTTTCCTTTTTGTTGAAATTTAGTATTTTATTGTCATAATAAACTGATTGCAAGATGAGTTTAGGTGGAATTATTTTTGGTAGCTGATCAGTTTGCAGGTAGTGTCAAAGCCCGGGGGCTGGTGAATAGTAATACAAAAGTTTCCTTGTATTAGTTTTTTACAGTTTGACACTAATTTCTGAACCTTGAGGTCATTTTTCAAAACTGTAGACACGAAACTCAAAAATAATTTGATCACTGAAACAAATCACTAGTTCACAATGACTCAACTTAACTTTCAAAGTATTAGCGTTTCAAAATGAAATACACACATTTGAAAATACTGTCTTTTAATTCATTACAATGCATCTAACTACCAATGTATCCAACTGCTCAAAATGATAAGTAACTGTAACACTATCCCCAAAGCATAGTTTTACAGAAACAGATTACTTGTAACAACATTCCCTGTTTAGATCATGAATGTTTTAGGATAAACAAGTCAATTGACACCAATTGGCTCAGGTGGTAAGAGCAATCGTCTGGCAGTGTGAGTGAATGGGTGAATGACAAGCATCAATTGTACAGTGCTTTGGATAAAGGCACTATATAAATTACCATTCACAAATGACTTTATAACAGGATCAATTTTACCACATCAAGATTTCAGCACCATACTTTGTTACAGGGGTTTTCAACGCGTTGTCACACTGTGACGTACGGTCAGAGACCCAAGTGCAGACCAATGGATAATCAGAAACGTGGTTTATTCAGTCCAGAAGTCAAAGCCAGGAGATCCAGTAGCCAATAGAATAGTGATAAACAACCCAGGATCAAAAACTAAAAATCAGAATTGCAGAGGTACAACAGGATAAGGCAGGCAGGAGGTTGAAAATACAAAAACAAATGTAAAAAACCAAGACTCCGAATAACGACAAAACAAAAGGGCAAAGGCAAAATCAAGGTCGGGCAATGTGGTGTCTCAGGAATCTCATACAAAACTTACTAGAAATCGGCAACTGCAATGATGATCAATGTTCTGACAAAGGTTACTGCAGAGACTGAGGTTTAAATACATGAGGGAATGTGACAAACTTGGCAGGGCTCGGGAGAAAGGTAGGCTAAACAAATAGACAATAGGTGGTGAACATAATAGGGTAATGATACAATAACAGGGGGAGACAAAAAAAATGACAAAGGATGGTGATGCAATATTACATTCAATGATAATGTGGGTAAAATTGATCCTGTTCCACAGTAATTGATGCCAATAGACTTCTTTATCCTAAAACATTCATGATCCAAACAGGGAATGTTGTTACAAGTAATCGGTTTCCATAAAACTATGCTTTAGGAGTAATGTTACAGTTACTTTTTATTTTGAGTAGTTGGATATATTGGTAGTTAGATGCATTGTAATGAATGAAAAGACAGTATATTCAAATGTAATGTGTGTATTTCCTTTTGAAATGCTAATACTTTGAAAGTTGAGTCATTGTACACAAGTGATTTGGTTCAGTGATCAAAAGATTTTTAGTTTATGTATATTATATCCAAGCAATTTAAAAAAGTTTAGAGTTTTAAAAAATGACCTCAAGGTTCTGAAATTAGTGTCAAAGTGATTGTAAAAAAATAATATTCTGGTCCCGAAGAACAATGCACAAAACAAAGCTAAAAATCTCTTGGTCATACAAATCTTTATACCCTTTTCAAAAGTCATCATAGGAAGGACGAGCTGTTCTGCAAAAGTCACAAACCATTTACTTGGTCGAGCTAAATCCCTGTATAACTACTTATTGCCATGGGAACAGCACACAATATAAGGTTAACCATATATAATTGATACAAGTGTTTAACCGTTTTAACGGATACATATCACACATTAGTATCATCAAATTCTATTGGTTTAATACAAACTGCTGTTGTTAGTACATTCTTATTCTTTAATTCATAAGGTAGACCTGTACACAGCTCATTAATGCAAATATATATTGGGCTAATCAGGTGGTAGCAACTCAATGCATAAAATCACGCAGACATGGTCAAGAGGTTCAGTTGTTCAGAATGGGGAATTGGTGGTTTGAGTATTTCAGAAACTGATCCTGGTATTGTAACAGTCTATAGAGTTTACAGAGAATTTGAGGCCTTTGAACTTGAAGTTCATGAGAGAAGTCTTCGGAGGAGAAGGGCCAGACAGTAACTCCACAGTAACTCAAATAACCACACGTTACAACATTCATAAGAAGAGGAACATCTCTGAACACACATGTCGAAACTTGCGGTGGATTTTACTACAGCAGCAGAAGGACAATAAGTCCAATTAAATAAATACTTCAAAGTGGTCACTGAGTGTATGTCAGTCCCATCATTACAATGAGGAATATTAGAAAATGCCTTCACATCTATAAAACAACATCTATTAAACAACATCATCTGTATATAAACCGGATCATTCACATGAAGCAAAATTACTTTACAATTGCCATCTGAGCCACCGTGTGACATCACACACTGACACAGTAAGTACAACTGGAATCACTTTAGTACATATCCAGCATGTGTACATTGGTTGTGTGTACAGAATGTAAACTTGGTACCTGGGGTCTCATACACACATAAAATATAATGTGACGTCACAGACTTCCTTGTAGTACACCATTATTCTTCTGTGGTTTATGTCAGGAATGAATTTCACAACTGCCCTTGAACATTCTCTCTGTTTAAATAATGGCACACAGCAGCCCCACCCTCGCCATTCTAACTAGTCTGGAGAAACACTTCTTGTAGTATCTACTGCATATCTGGCAGCAGCATGATGGTTTGAGGCTCATTTGATCACTTAGCTCGATAGCTGCACAAAGCAAATCCCAGAAAGCTAAGTCCATGTTCCAGATTTGGGCAGGGTCTGGTTTTAGTCAGTGCACTAATCTGGCTAACTCAGTGAACCTGCTTTGTGGAACAGGCCTGGCCAAGGTCTAAAATCCAGAGATTCCCAAATATGGAACATGGACTACGCCACCTGTCTTCCTCCACCCTCTCATCTACAATCCTCTCCTCCCTACCATCCTCGGAGTCTTTCTCTCGACTGTCTCCCAATGATGCGGCTACAACTCTCATGTCCTCCCTCTCATCTTCCTTTGACTCTCTGTGTCCCTTCACCACCAAACTAGCTCAGGCCTCCCCCCCCCCAGTCCTTGGCTTTCTGATGCTCTACGAGCTGTCCGAACTGAACTGCGGGCGGCGGAGAGAAAATGGAAAAGGTCCTGTCTCCCCAGTGATATGGCTTCCTTCCATGCCCTCTTATCATCTTTCCATTCCTCTGTCTCTCTAGCTAAATCTTCCTTCTTTCACTCGAAAATTAACGCGGCCGCCTCTAATCCCCGCAAACTGTTTTCAACTTTCTGGCCCCCCCTCCCCCACCACCCCCCTCATCACTCACACCTGATGACTTTGTCTCCTTTGAAAAGAAGGTCGATGCTATTCGCAATTCCTTCTCCCAACCCTCCACCCCTGCTGACCCTCCTACCCTCCCCAACTCCCTAACCTCCTTTTCTCCCCTCTCTGACGCCGACACACTGAAACTCCTTACTTCCCACCGCCCAACCACCTGTCCTCTTGACCCCATCCCCTCTCCCCTCCCTCTCTTCCGGCACCATGCCCTCTTCCCTGAAGAGGGCCAGAGTCACTCCCCTGCTCAAAAAACCTACTCTTGACCCCTCTGCCCTGAACAACTACCGGCCTGTCTCTCTTCTTCCCTTTCTCGCTAAAACTCTGGAACGGGCGGTCTGCTCCCAACTGTCCACTTATCTTCTCCAGAACAATCTCCATGACCCCAACCAGTCTGGCTTCAAGAGTGGCCACTCCACTGGGACCGCCCTGCTCGCGGTCACTGAGGCACTCCACTCTGCTAAAGCAAAATCCCTCTCCTCTGTCCTCATCTTCCTCGACCTGTCGGCCGCCTTCGATATAGTCAACCATGAGATTCTGCTCTCATCGCTGTCTGGGATGGGTGTCACAGGGTCTGCACTCGCTTGGTTTTCCTCCTACCTCTCTGGTCGCTCCTACCAGGTGACTTGGAGGGGCTCAGTCTCCGACCCTCACCCCCTACGAACTGGAGTCCCGCAGGGCTCAGTTCTTGGGCCTCTCCTCTTCTCGCTACACCATGTCTCTTGGTTCTGTTATCTCTTCCCATGGCTTTTCTTATCATTCTTACGCTGATGACACCCAACTCTTTATTTCCTTCCCCCCCCGACACCCAAGTAACCACACGGATCTCTGCCTGCTTGGCTGATATCTCTGCGTGGATGATTTCCCACCACCTGAAGCTCAACCTTGCCAAAACTGAGCTTCTCTACATCCCTGCTAAGTCCTCTCCGTCAATCGACCTCTCATTGACTGTTGAGGACTTTGTAGTTTCCTCCTCCCGTATGGCAAAGAATCTTGGGGTGACTCTTGATAACTGCCTCACCCTGGCTCCACAAGTATCCTCCACTGCCAGAACCTGCAGGTTCTTTCTGTAAATTATACGCCGTTTCCGTCATCTTCTGACTGAGAAAGCCACCCAGCTTCTAGTCCAGGCGCTCGTCATTTCCCGCCTGAATTACTGCAACTCCCTCCTAGCCGGTCTCCCAGCGTGTGCCATCAAGCCCCTCCCGCTGGTCCAGAATGCTGCAGCCCGCCTGATCACCAGTCAGCCCAGGTCGGCTCATGTCACCCCGCTTCTCATTGGCCTCCACTGGCTTCCTATTGCCGCACGCATCCGTTTCAAGGCCCTAGTGTTGGCATTTCAGGCTGCTAAGGGGACTGCCCCACCTTACATACAATCCCTGATCACTCCCTACTCCCCAGCTAGACCACTCCGGTCTGCCAGCTCTGGTCGCCTTATGGTTCCCTCTCTACGTGCACCTGGCGTTCGAGCTGCACGTTCACACCTGTTTTCCGTTCTGGTTCCTCAGTGGTGGAATGACTTGCCTACCACTGTCAGAACAGCAGAATCCCTCCCCCTATTTCGACGCAGATTTCCCCTGCCCCTCCTTTCTGATATCCCTATCCTTGTCTAACCCCCCCGCCCCAAAAAAAAAAATGCACTTACGATGACAACTAAGTTTAGAACAGCATTTCATGTGTATTTTGCTAGTTTCTGGATGTGATGCTTTGACTTATGGTAGAACCTATGCACTTGTAAGTCGCTTTGGATTAAAAGCGTCTGCCAAATGACTAAAATGTAAATGTGAATGTAAATGAAGTAAAAAGAACTGTTGTTGACTGGCTAACTCAGTAATCGTGCTTTGTGGACCTGCCCCCATGTCTAATGTTGGTCTTCTAAATGTGTTAAGCCTGGTTTTTTTAAATAAAAGATTTTTAGGGCAAATTTATGCTTTTTTGAAGAAGGCCTACTGAAACTTTTGGGCAGGAGTAGAACTGAAACTAAATCCAGATAGCATGTCATGCACTGAGCCCATGTGAGTCTCTTGCGGCTCATGCCAATCTCCTTATACCATGTGATGATGTCACAATGAATTAGTGTTTTGTGGCAATGTCACTGCGTTGTGTCAAGCATGAATAAAACTTCACTGCTTTTTCCAGGCCATGTTTGTGAAATATGTCTTCTACATGTTTAACATACATGTGTTTGCAATTACAATTAATTGCAATTACATTACAAGTAATTTAGCTGACGCTCTTATCCAGAGCGATGTACAACAAAGTGCACATCAAACACAAGTACAAGTGCGAAGAGGACCTGAGAGGACAGTACAGTTCCAAGTCCTAGTGTGACTAGACAGATACAATCGGAACACTTGAAGAACACATCAACTTCCAAACTAGCATACCACAGTTGGCAGCTAGAATACCCAGAGTACAACAATACAATATCTAATACAAAACACAACAATATCTGTGTAACTACATAAGTGCCATTAGAGTCTATGACATATAAGGCTAATCATGGAGGTGAGTCAGGGAGGAAAAGGTGTAGCCTGAAGAGATGAGTCTTCAGTCTGCGCTTGAAAGAGGTCAGAGATTCTGCCGTTCTGACATCCACCGGGAGGTCATTCCACCATGGCGACACGGCGACATGGCTCAGGCAGTAAGAGCAGTCGTCTGGCAGTCGGAGGGTTGCCAGTTCGATCCCCCACCCGGGCTGTGTCGAAGTGTCCCTGAGCAAGACACCTAACCCCAAAATGCTCCTGACGAGCTGGTCGGTGCCTTGCATGGCAGCCAATCGCCGTTGGTGTGTGAGTGTGTGTATGAATGGGTGAATGAGAAGCATCAATTGTACAGCGCTTTGGATAAAAGGTGCTATATAAATGCCAACCATTTACCATTTACCACCACCGTGGGGCCAGGACAGACAGCAGTTGTGAGCGAGAAGTGCAGGTGTGGCGAGGGGGAGGCGCCAGATGGCACAAAGTAGCAGAACGGAGGGGTCTTGCTGGTGTATAGGTCTTGATAAGTGATTGAATATATACAGGGGCTGATCCCTTAACTGCCTGGTACGCGAGCACCAAAGTTTTAAATTTGATGTGAGCCATAACAGGCAGCCAGTGGAGGTTGCTGAGCAGGGGGGTGACATGTGAATGTCTGGGAACATTGAATACCAGACGGGCTGCAGCATTCTGGATCAGTTGTAGGGGTCTGATGGCAGATGCTGGAAGGCCAGCCAGCAGAGAATTGCAATAGTCCAGCCAGGACAGGACCATTGCTTGGCAATCTACCATGTACGATTGTGTGAATCATGCACACACAAAAACACACATTTATGAACACAGACAGACACACACACGTGAGAGAGAGATCACATTTTTGAATGATTGTGTAAGTGTGTGTGTTTGAGCCACATTTTCCTCTTTGAGGCTAACAGCGATGGACCACATCCCCTTTAGAGGAAATAAATATCAGTCAGAGCAGGCAGGCAAAATCCATTACACCAACATGAAGGGAAAAGGCCACCTGTTCACACATCTACTAGTTCTACTCCTGTGTCTGATAACAGGTGAGTCTCTCTACAACCGATATGTGAACCTCTGGGTCCCAATACAGGGGCATTATTGCAATCAATATTATTTTTACTGACACTCTATTTAAAATATGATTCATATTTACTCTATATTCACTCAGTGACCACTTTCTCAGGTACACCTGTACACCTGCCTGTTAATGCAAATATCTAATCAGCCAATCATGTGCCAGTAATTGAATGCAAGTCTTTTTTTTAAACTAACAAAGAAATCAGGAGTTGATTCGATTGTGCCGTTTGCATTTGGATTCTGTTGCCGTTGTCACTCAACATGAGGACCTGGGATATTACAATATTGTTCAGATGTTGCATGTACGTACACTGTTGGGTGTATATTGTGTTTATACATCAGGTCAGTGTACATTATGTGTTTCTCTCAGGTGAGGGGGCAGAGATCATTGACGGAAATGAAGTGCCCCCCCACTCTCTTCCATTCATGGCTCTCCTGCAGGACTCCAAGGGAACACAATTCTGTGGCGGCACTCTGATTGACCTCCAGTGGGTTCTGACTGCAGCACACTGCAACATGTGAGAGACACCTTTGATTCCCAAAAAGAACATTTCCCAATGTTTATCTTTTCATCCTAATATTCCCAGCATTTACCTTTCCAATCTAGCAATCCAAAAATATACCTGCTGCATTTCCTGTTTTTACTTACTGTCTATACTTATGTCTGTAATTCCTGTTTGTAATTACTCTCTATATTTCTGTCTGTAGTTCCCAACTAACAACTTTCTGTACGTGCTGTCTGTAACGCTCTACTCCTCAGTGTTTCGAGCGTGCTGTTGGGGGTGCACACCCGCTCAAAGTCAGAGATGGAGTACCGACAGCTCCAGAAGGTGAAGCACAGTGTTCTTCATCCCTTTTATGACCCAGACACCTTGGACAACGACCTCATGCTGCTGAAGGCAAGTTATTATTATATCCATGAAGTTTGTCAGAATGAGTCAGACCTCTGAATTAATGCTCATCATCCGGTGTCGACACAAACACAAAGGCAGCTCTGACAGAAATTGAAGAGATTGAAAAGTGTGTTCTGGTGTGCGGCCAGTATGTTCTTAGCCTGTGACTCTTCTCCTCAGCTTGACAGGAAAGCCAAGAAAACGAAAGCTGTCCGGCCCCACACACTGCCCCCTCCTGTTCAGGATGTCCCGGCGGGGACGGGCTGTGTTGTAGCAGGATGGGGAGCCACCAAAAATGGTGGTGGAATGTCAGACGTTTTGATGTCAGCCAATGTCACAGTCATTGACAGAGCCCTGTGCAACTCCAAGGATTACTACAACCTGCACCCCATCATCACCAATGAAATGCTGTGTGCAGGGTCTAAGGACAAGAGTCACGCAGACACCTGCTATGTGAGTCTCATATGTACATACACACGCACACACACACACACACACAAAGACTGAAACACACACACACACACCTGTTCAGTGAGTCTCATATGAACACACACACACACACAAAGACTGAAACACACACACACACACCTGTTCAGTGAGTCTCATATGTACACACACACACACACACACACCTGTTCAGTGAGTCTCATATGTACACACACACAAACACCTGTTCAGTGAGTCTTATATGTACACACACATGCACACACACACACACACACACACACACACACACAAAGACTGAAACACACAAACACACACCTGTTCAGTGAGTCTCATATGTACACACACACACACACACACACACACACACACACACAGAAACATACACATACCTGCAACAACACACAAACACACATGCTCAATAACAGTTTGTATTACATAAGGCACACCCCAGTAAATTAAACCTGCAGGAAATATAGTTTGTAAAGTGTAATTTGACTGTTGTGTTAAGATAGGGCTGAGTGTGTGTTTCTTCTGTGTGCCAGGGAGACTCCGGAGGTCCACTGCTGTGTGAAGGGAAACTTAGGGGGGTCACCTCATTTGGCGGGGAAGACTGTGGCGTTAAGGACAAACCAGGTGTCTATGCTGCACTCACCAAGGAACAGACACAATGGATCCGCAAGACCATTGAAAGCCTGCTGTGATGTCATCCATAGCTTGTCTTCCATATTACTTTTGCATTCTTCCAATAATTTAATATTTATATTAATATGAACAATTGGACTGCTTGTTGTAAACGTAATAAAAAAACTAAACGTTCACATTGTTTCCCCTTTTTTGAAATGTAATAATACTTTATAGTCATAATAAACTGATTGCAAGATGAGTTTAGGTGGAATTATTTTTGGTAGCTGATCAGTTTGCAGGTAGTGTCAAGGTCCGGGGGCTGGTGAATAGTAATACAAAAGTTTCCTTTTATTCGTTTTTTACAATCAGTTTGACACTAATTTCTGAACCTTGAGGTCATTTTTCAAAACTGTAGACACGAAACTCAAAAATCATTTGATCACTGAAACAAATCACTAGTTCACAAAGACTCAACTTAACTTTCAAAGTATTAGCGTTTCAAAATGAAATACACACATTTGAAAATACTGTCTTTTAATTCATTACAATGCATCTAACTACCAATGTATCCAACTGCTCAAAATGATAAGTAACTGTAACACTACCCCCAAAGCATAGTTTTACAGAAACAGATTACTTGTAACAACATTCCCTGTTTAGATCATGAATGTTTTAGGATAAACAAGTCAATTGACACCAATTGGCTCAGGTGGTAAGAGCAATCGTCTGGCAGTGTGAGTGAATGGGTGAATGACAAGCATCAATTGTACAGTGCTTTGGATAAAGGCACTATATAAATTACCATTCACAAATGACTTTATAACAGGATCAATTTTACCACATCAAGACTTCATCACCATACTTTGTTACAGGGGTTTCCAACGCGTTGTCACACTGTGACGTACGGTCAGAGACCCAAGTGCAGACCAAAGGATAATCAGAACGTGGTTTATTCAGTCCAGAAGTCAAAGCCAGGAGATCCAACACACAACAGATCCAAATCGAGTAGCCAAAAGAATAGTGATAAACAACCCAGGATCAAAAACTAAAAATCAGAATTGCAGAGGTACAACAGGATAAGGCAGACAGGAGGTCGAAAATACAAAAACAAATGTAAAAAACCAAGACTCCGAAAAACGACAAAACAAAACGGCAAAGGCAAAATCAAGCTTGAGCAATGTGGTGTCTCAGGAATCTCATACAAAACTTACTAGAAATCGGCAACTGCAATGATGATCAATGTTCTGACAAAGGTTACTGCAGAGACTGAGGTTTAAATACATGAGGGAATGTGACAATCTAGGCAGGGCTCGGGAGAAAGGTAGGCTAAACAAATACACAATAGGTGGGAAACATAATAGGGTAATGATACATTAACAGGGGGAGACAAAAAAAATGACAAAGGATGGTGATGCAATATTACATTCAATGATAATGTGGGTAAAATTGATCCTGTTCCACAGTAATTGATGCCAATAGACTTCTTTATCCTAAAACATTCATGATCCAAACAGGGAATGTTGTTACAAGTAATCGGTTTCCATAAAACTATGCTTTAGGAGTAATGTTACAGTTACTTTTTATTTTGAGTAGTTGGATATATTGGTAGTTAGATGCATTGTAATGAATGAAAAGACAGTATATTCAAATGTAATGTGTGTATTTCCTTTTGAAATGCTAATACTTTGAAAGTTGAGTCATTGTACACAAGTGATTTGGTTCAGTGATCAAAAGATTTTTAGTTTATGTATATTATATCCAAGCAATTTTAAAAAGTTTAGAGTTTTAAAAAATGACCTCAAGGTTCTGAAATTAGTGTCAAAGTGATTGTAAAAAAATAATATTCTGGTCCCGAAGAACAATGCACAAAACAAAGCTAAATATCTCTTGGTCATACAAATCTTTATACCCTTTTCAAAAGTCATCATAGGAAGGACGAGCTGTTCTGCAAAAGTCACAAACCATTTACTTGGTCGAGCTAAATCCCTGTATAACTACTTATTGCCATGGGAACAGCACACAATATAAGGTTAACCATATATAATTGATACAAGTGTTTAACCGTTTTAACTGATACATATCACACATTAGTATAATCAAATTCTATAGGTTTAATACAAACTGCTGTTGTTAGTACATTCTTATTCTTTAATATATATTTCACCCTCGGCCGAAATCCTAGGGCACAAGGACAGATTATATTCACCTTGATTGAATATTGCAAATCATTTTCTGTGTATTTTGAAAACATACACTCAGTGTCCACTTTATAAGGTAGACCTGTACACCAGCTCATTAATGCAAATATATATTGGGCTAATCAGGTGGTAGCAACTCAATGCATAAAATCACGCAGACATGGTCAAGAGGTTCAGTTGTTCAGAATGGGGAATTGGTGGTTTGAGTATTTCAGAAACTGATCCTGGTATTGTAGCAGTCTATAGAGTTTACAGAGAATTTGAGGTCTTTGAACTTGAAGTTAATGAGAGAAGTCTTCTGAGGAGAAGGGCCAGACAGTAACTCCACAGTAACTCAAATAACCACACGTTACAACAGTCATATGAAGAGGAACATCTCTGAACACACATGTCGAAACTTGCGGTGGATTTTTCTACAGCAGCAGAAGGACAATAAGTCCAATTAAATAAATACTTCAAAGTGGTCACTGAGTGTATGTCAGTCCCATCATTACAATGAGGAATATTAGAAAATGCCTTCACATCTATAAAACAACATCTATTAAACAACATCATCTGTATATAAACCGGATCATTCACATAAAGCAAAATTACTTTACAATTGCCATCTGAGCCACCGTGTGACATCACACACCTACACAGTCCATCATCTGAGCCGCAGTGTGACATCATACTCTTAAACAGTCCATCATCTGAGCCACAGTGTGACATCACGCAAGCTAAGTCCATGTTCCAGATTTGGGCAGGGTCTGGTTTTAGTCAGTGCACTAATCTGGCTAACTCAGTGAACCTGCTTTGTGGAACAGGCCTGGCCAAGGTCTAAAATCCAGAGATTCCCAAATATGGAACATGGACTACGCCACCTGTCTTCCTCCACCCTCTCATCTACAATCCTCTCCTCCCTACCATCCTCGGAGTCTTTCTCTCGACTGTCTCCCAATGATGCGGCTACAACTCTCATGTCCTCCCTCTCATCTTCCTTTGACTCTCTGTGTCCCCTCACCACCAAACTAGCTCAGGCCTCCCCCCCCCCAGTCCTTGGCTTTCTGATGCTCTACGAGCTGTCCGAACTGAACTGCGGGCGGCGGAGAGAAAATGGAAAAGGTCCTGTCTCCCCAGTGATATGGCTTCCTTCCATGCCCTCTTATCATCTTTCCATTCCTCTGTCTCTCTAGCTAAATCTTCCTTCTTTCACTCGAAAATTAACGCGGCCGCCTCTAATCCCCGCAAACTGTTTTCAACTTTCTGGCCCCCCCTCCCCCACCACCCCCCTCATCACTCACACCTGATGACTTTGTCTCCTTTGAAAAGAAGGTCGATGCTATTCGCAATTCCTTCTCCCAACCCTCCACCCCTGCTGACCCTCCTACCCTCCCCAACTCCCTAACCTCCTTTTCTCCCCTCTCTGACGCCGACACACTGAAACTCCTTACTTCCCACCGCCCAACCACCTGTCCTCTTGACCCCATCCCCTCTCCCCTCCCTCTCTTCCGGCACCATGCCCTCTTCCCTGAAGAGGGCCAGAGTCACTCCCCTGCTCAAAAAACCTACTCTTGACCCCTCTGCCCTGAACAACTACCGGCCTGTCTCTCTTCTTCCCTTTCTCGCTAAAACTCTGGAACGGGCGGTCTGCTCCCAACTGTCCACTTATCTTCTCCAGAACAATCTCCATGACCCCAACCAGTCTGGCTTCAAGAGTGGCCACTCCACTGAGACCGCCCGCGGTCACTGAGGCACTCCACTCTGCTAAAGCAAAATCCCTCTCCTCTGTCCTCATCTTCCTCGACCTGTCGGCCGCCTTCGATACAGTCAACCATGAAATTCTGCTCTCATCGCTGTCTGGGATGGGTGTCACAGGGTCTGCACTCGCTTGGTTTTCCTCCTACCTCTCTGGTCGCTCCTACTAGGTGACTTGGAGGGGCTCAGTCTCCGACCCTCACCCCCTACGAACTGGAGTCCCGCAGGGCTCAGTTCTTGGGCCTCTCCTCTTCTCGCTATACACCATGTCTCTTGGTTCTGTTATCTCTTCCCATGGCTTTTCTTATCATTCTTACGCTGATGACACCCAACTCTTTATTTCCTTCCCCCCCCGACACCCAAGTCACCACACGGATCTCTGCCTGCTTGGCTGATATCTCTGCGTGGATTACTTCCCACCACCTGAAGCTCAACCTTGCCAAAACTGAGCTTCTCTACATCCCTGCTAAGTCCTCTCCGTCAATCGACCTCTCATTGACTGTTGAGGACTTTGTAGTTTCCTCCTCCCGTATGGCAAAGAATCTTGGGGTGACTCTTGATAACTGCCTCACCCTGGCTCCACAAGTATCCTCCACTGCCAGAACCTGCAGGTTCTTTCTGTATAATATACGCCGTTTCCGTCATCTCCTGACTGAGAAAGCCACCCAGCTCCTAGTCCAGGCGCTCGTCATTTCCCGCCTGGATTACTGTAACTCCCTCCTAGCCGGTCTCCCAGCGTGTGCCATCAAGCCCCTCCCGCTGGTCCAGAATGCTGCAGCCCGCCTGATCACCAGTCAGCCCAGGTCGGCTCATGTCACCCCGCTTCTCATTGGCCTCCACTGGCTTCCTATTGCCGTTTGCTCTATTAATCCGTTTCAAGGCCCTAGTGTTGGCATTTCAGGCTGCTAAGGGGACTGCCCCACCTTACATACAATCCCTGATCACTCCCTACTCCCCAGCTAGACCACTCCGGTCTGCCAGCTCTGGTCGCCTTATGGTTCCCTCTCTACGTGCACCTGGCGGTCGAGCTGCACATTCACACCTGTTTTCCGTTCTGGTTCCTCAGTGGTGGAATGACCTGCCTACCACTGTCAGAACAGCAGAATCCCTCCCCCTATTTCGACGCAGACTCAAAACCCACCTTTTCAAACTCTACCTTAGTCCTCCCTCCTGATTTCCCCTGCCCCTCCTTTCTGATATCCCTATCCTTGTCTAACCCCCCCCCCACCCCCGCCCCAAAATTAAAAAAAAAAAAAATGCACTTATGATGACAACTATGTTTAGAACAGCATTTCATGTGTATTTTGCTAGTTTCTGGATGTGATGCTTTGACTTATGGTAGAACCTATGCACTTGTAAGTCGCTTTGGATTAAAAGCGTCTGCCAAATGACTAAAATGTAAATGTGAATGTAAATGAAGTAAAAAGAACTGTTGTTGACTGGCTAACTCAGTAATTGTGCTTTGTGGACCTGCCCTCATGTCTAATGTTGGTCTTCTAACTATGTTAAGCCTGGTTTTAAAAAACAAAATATTTTTAGGGCAAATTTAGGCTTTTTTGAAGAAGGCCTACTGAAAATTTTGGGCAGGAGTAGAACTGAAACTAAATCCAGATAGCATGTCATGCACTGAGCCCATGTGAGTCTCTTGCGGCTCATGCCAATCTCCTTATACCATGTGATGATGTCACAATGAATTAGTGTTTTGTGGCAATGTCACTGCGTTGTGTCAAGCATGAATAAAACTTCACTGCTTTTTCCAGGCCATGTTTGTGAAATATGTCTTCTACATGTTTAACATACATGTGTTTGTTGCAATTACATTACAAGTCATTTAGCTGACGCTCTTATCCAGAGCGATGTACAACAAAGTGCACATCAAACACAAGTACAAGTGCGAAGAGGACCTGAGAGGACAGTACAGTTCCAAGTCCTAGTGTGACCATACAGATACAATCGGAACACTTGAAGAACACATCAACTTCCAAACTAGCATACCACAGTCGGCAGCTAGAATACCCAGAGTACAACAACACAATATCTAATACAAAACACAACAATATCTGTGTAACTACATAAGTGCCATTATAGTCTATGACATATAAGGCTAATCATGCAGGTGAGTCAGGGAGGAAAAGGTGTAGCCTGAAGAGATGAGTCTTCAGTCTGCGCTTGAAAGAGGTCAGAGATTCTGCCGTTCTGACATCCACCGGGAGGTCATTCGCGACACGGCGACATGGCTCAGGCAGTAAGAGCAGTCGTCTGGCAGTCGGAGGGTTGCCGGTTCGATCCCCCACCCGGGCTGTGTCGAAGTGTCCCTGAGCAAGACACCTAACCCCCAAATGCTCCTGACGAGCTGGTCGGTGCCTTGCATGGCAGCCAATCGCCGTTGGTGTGTGAGTGTGTATAGGGCGGCCTGTAGCGTAGTGGTTAAGGTAAATAAATCCCGGTGTAGCCACTATAAGATCCGCACAGCCGTTGGGCCCTTGAGCAAGGCCCTTAACCCTGCACTGCTCCAGGGGAGGATTGTCTCGTGCTTAGTCTAATCAACTGTACGTCGCTCTGGATAAGAGTAATTATTCTCCATATTTCTGTCTGTAACTCCCAACTAACGACTTTCCTGTCTGCACTTACTGTCTGTAACTCCCAACTGAGTCCTGTCTGTAAGTCCTGTCTGTACGTGCTGTCTGTAACGCTCTACTCCTCAGTGTTTCGAGCGTGCTGTTGGGGGTGCACACCCGCTCAAAGTCAGAGATGGAGTACCGACAGCTCCAGAAGGTGAAGCACAGTGTTCTTCATCCCTTTTATGACCAAGACACCAAGGACAATGACCTCATGCTGGTAAAGGTGAGTTATTAGCCATCTAGGAACCAGTAAGATGACCGTTGTCACAGGAAGAAGCAGATCCGATGGCTCAGGCAGTAAGAGCAGTCGTCTGGCAGTCGGAGGGTTGCCGGTTCGATCCCCCACCCGGGCTGTGTCGAAGTGTCCCTGAGCAAGACACCTAACCCCCAAATGCTCCTGACGAGCTGGTCGGTGCCTTGCATGGCAGCCAATCGCCGTTGGTGTGTGAGTGTGTGTATGAATGGGTGAATGAGAAGCATCAATTGTACAGCGCTTTGGATAAAAGGTGCTATATAAATGCCAACCATTTACCATTTACCACCACCGTGGGGCCAGGACAGACAGCAGTAGAGAAGTGCAGGTGTGGCGAGGGGGAGGCGCCAGATGGCACAAAGTAGCAGAACGGAGGGGTCTTGCTGGTGTATAGGTCTTGATAAGTGATTGAATATATACAGGGGCTGATCCCTTAACTGCCTGGTACGCGAGCACCAAAGTTTTAAATTTGATGTGAGCCATAACAGGCAGCCAGTGGAGGTCGCTGAGCAGGGGGGTGACGTGAATGTCTGGGAACATTGAATACCAGACGGGCTGCAGCATTCTGGATCAGTTGTAGGGGTCTGATGGCAGATGCTGGAAGGCCAGCCAGCAGAGAATTGCAATAGTCCAGCCAGGACAGGACCACTGCTTGGCGATCTACCACGTTCATGTATCATGCACACACAAAAACACACATTTATGAACACAGACAGACACACACACGTGAGAGAGAGATCACATTTTTGAATGATTGTGTAAGTGTGTGTGTGAGCCACATTTTCCTCTTTGAGGCTAACAGCGATGGACCACATCCCCTTTAGAGGAAATAAATATCAGTCAAAGCAGGCAGGCAAACTCCATTACACCAACATGAAGGGAAAAGGCCACCTGTTCACTCATCTACTAGTTCTACTCCTGTGTCTGACAGCAGGTGAGTCTCTCTACAACCGATATGTGAACCTCTGGGTCCCAATACAGGGGCATTATTGCAATCAATATTATTTTTACTGACACTCTATTTCAAATATGATTCATATTTACTCTATACTCACTCAGTGACCACTTTGTCAGGTACACCTGTACACCTGCCTGTTAATGCAAATATCTAATCAGCCAATCAGGTGCCAGTAATTGAATGCAAGGCTTTTTTTTAAACTAACAAAAAAATCAGGAGTTGATTCGATTGTGCCGTTTGCATTTGGATTCTGTTGCTGTTGTCACTCAACATGAGGACCTGGGATATTACAATATTGTTCTTATGTTGCATGTACGTACACTGTTGGGTGTAAATTGTGTTTATACATCAGGTCAGTGTACATTATGTGTTTCTCTCAGGTGAGGGGGCAGAGATCATCGACGGAAATGAAGTGCCCCCCCACTCTCTTCCATTCATGGCTCTCCTGCAGACCTCTGAGGGAACACCATTCTGTGGCGGCACTCTGATTGACCTCCAGTGGGTTCTGACTGCAGCACACTGCAACATGTGAGAGACTCCTTTGATTCCCAAAAATAACATTTCCCAATGTTAATCTTTTCATCCTAACATTCCCAGCATTTACCTTTCCAATCTAGCAATCCAAAAATATACCTGCTGTCTGCATTTCCAGTTTTCACTTACTGTCTATACTTATGTCTGTAATTCCTGCTTGTAATTACTCTCTATATTTCTGTCTGTAATTCCCAACTAACAACTTTCTCTAAGTCCTGTCTGTACTTACTGTCTGTAACTCCCAAATAATTACTCTATACTTCTGTCTGTAAGTCCTGTCTGTACGTGCTGTCTGTAACACTCTACTCCTCAGTTCTTCGAGCGTGCTGTTGGGGGTGCACAACCGCTCAAAGTCAGAGATGGAGTACCGACAGCTCCAGAAGGTGAAGCACAGTGTTCCTCATCCCTTATATAACCCCAACACCTTCGACAATGACCTCATGCTGCTGAAGGCAAGTTATTATTATATCCATGAAGTTTGACAGAATGAGTCAGACCTCTGAATTAATGCTCATCATCCGGTGTCGACACAAACACAAAGGCAGCTCTGACAGAAATTGAAGAGATTGAAAAGTGTGTTCTGGTATGCGGCCATCTTAGCCTGTGACTCTTCTCCTCAGCTTGACAGGAAAGCCAAGAAAACGAAAGCTGTCCGGCCCCTCACACTGCCCCCTCCTGTTCAGGATGTCCCGGCGGGGACGGGCTGTGTTGTAGCAGGATGGGGAGTCACCAGAAATGGTGGTACAATGTCAGACGTTTTGATGTCAGCCAATGTCACAGTCATTGACAGAGCCCTGTGCAACTCCAAGGATTACTACAACCTGGACCCCATCATCACCAATGAAATGTTGTGTGCAGGGTCTAAGGACAAGAGTCACGCAGACACCTGCCAAGTGAGTCTCATATGTACATACACATGCACACACACACACACACACACACACACACAAAGACTGAAACACACACACACACCTGTTCAGTGAGTCTCATATGTACACACACACACACACACACACACACACACACACACACACACACACACACACACACACACACACACACACACACACACACACACACACACACACACACACACACACACGCACACGCACACAGAAACATACACATACCTGCAACAACACACAAACACACATGCTCAATAACACAGTTTGTATTACATAAGGCACACCCCAGTAAATTAAATATTAATTAAAGGAAATATAGTTTGTAAAGTGTAATTTGACTGTTGTGTTAAGATAGGGCTGAGTGTGTGTTTCTTCTCTGTGTGCCAGGGAGACTCCGGAGGTCCACTGCTGTGTGAAGGGAAACTTAGGGGGGTCACTTCATTTGGGGGGGAAGTCTGTAGCGTTAAGGACAAACCAGGTGTCTATGCAGCACTCACCAAGGAACAGACACAATGGATCCGCAAGACCATTGAAAGCCTGCTGTGATGTCATCCATAGCTTGTCTTCCATATTACTTTTGCATTCTTCCAATAATTTAATATTTATATTAATATGAACAATTGGACTGCTTGTTGTAAACGTAATAAAAAAACTAAACGTTCACATCGTTTCCCCTTTTTTGAAATGTAATAATACTTTATCGTCATAATAAACTGATTGCAAGATGAGTTTAGGCGGAATTATTTTTGGTAGCTGATCAGTTTGCAGGTAGTGTCAAAGTCCGGGGGCTGGTGAATAGTAATACAAAAGTTTCCTTTTATTAGTTTTTTACAATCAGTTTGACACTAATTTCTGAACCTTGAGGTCATTTTTCAAAACTGTAGACAAGAAACTCAAAAATCATTTGATCACTGAAACAAATCACTAGTTCACAATGACTCAACTTAACTTTCAAAGTATTAGCGTTTCAAAATGAAATACACACATTTGAAAATACTTAATTCATTACAATGCATCTAACTACCAATGTATCCAACTGCTCAAAATGATAAGTAACTGTAACACTACCCCCAAAGCATAGTTTTACAGAAACAGATTACTTGTAACAACATTCCCTGTTTAGATCATGAATGTTTTAGGATAAACAAGTCAATTGACACCAATTGGCTCAGGTGGTAAGAGCAATCGTCTGGCAGTGTGAGTGAATGGGTGAATGACAAGCATCAATTGTACAGTGCTTTGGATAAAGGCACTATATAAATTACCATTCACAAATGACTTTATAACAGGATCAATTTTACCACATCAAGATTTCATCACCATACTTTGTTACAGGGGTTTTCAACGCGTTGTCACACTGTGACATACGGTCAGAGACCCAAGTGCAGACCAATGGATAATCAGAACGTGGTTTATTCAGTCCAGAAGTCAAAGCCAGGAGATCCAACACACAACAGATCCAAATCGAGTAGCCAAAAGAATCAAACCCAGGATCAAAAACTAAAAATCAGAATTGCAGAGGTACAACAGGATAAGGCAGGCAGGAGGTTGAAAATACATAAACAAATGTAAAAAACCAAGACTCCGAATAACGACAAAACAAAAGGGCAAAGGCAAAATCAAGGTCGGGCAATGTGGTGTCTCAGGAATCTCATACAAAACTTACTAGAAATCGGCAACTGCAAAGATGATCAATGTTCTGACAAAGGTTACTGCAGAGACTGAGGTTTAAATACATGAGGGAATGTGACAATCTAGGCAGGGCTCGGGAGAAAGGTAGGCTAAACAAATAGACAATAGGTGGTGAACATAATAGGGTAATGATACAATAACAGGGGGAGACAAAGGATGGTGATGCAACATTACATTCAATGATAATGTGGGTAAAATTGATCCTGTTCCACAGTGTTAATCTATGTAATAATTATGCTCTCATGCAGTGGTCTAGTTTATGTTGATGACGTGACGTCAACGTTTCACGTATGTTTAATGACGTCACTGTTTTACGTGAGGTTATATATGCGAGTGCGTGAATAAAACTTTTCTTCTTCCCGGTAAATGAGACCGACGGCGAGCGTGTGCTTTATTTCCCGTATACAACGAACTTGTAAACCGGTTATCCTGCCCTAAGATGACAACGTCAACACACAGTAATTGATGCCAATAGACTTCTTTATCCTAAAACATTCATGATCCAAACAGGGAATGTTGTTACAAATAATCAGTTTCCATAAAACTATGCTTTAGGAGTAATGTTAGTTACTTTTTATTTTGAGTAGTTGGATATATTGGTAGTTAGACAGTATAGACAGTATATTCAAATGTAATGTGTGTATTTCCTTTTGAAATGCTAATACTTTGAAAGTTGAGTCATTGTACACAAGTGATTTGGTTCAGTGATCAAAAGATTTTTAGTTTATGTATATTGTATCCAAGCAATTTAAAAAAGTTTTGAGTTTTAAAAAAAGGTTCTGAAATTAACTCAAATAACCACACGTTACAACAGTCATATGAAGAGGAACATCTCTGAACACATGTCGAAACTTGCGGTGGATTTTACTACAGCAGCAGAAGGACAATAAGTCAAATTAAATAAATACTTCAAAGTGGTCACTGAGTGTATGTCAGTCCCATCATTACAATGAGGAATATTAGAAAATGCCTTCACATCTATAAAACATCTATTAAACATCATCTGTATATAAACCGGATCATTCACATAAAGCAAAATTAGTTTACAATTGCCATCTGGCCTGTAAACATGGAGTCAGCTTTAGAATGTGACACCAATGCAGAGATTAACACAAGTGCCAACGACTGGCTTCTGAGCAGGGTGTTATGGGAAGGAGTCCCTCAGGGATATAGGGGTCCTCGAACGGGGCTCCAAATTATGTAGGGTCCTCGCATGGGCCGCCAAATAACGTAGGGGTGCCAATTAACGTTGTGTAGCAGTATAACTGCGAAAAGTAATCGGTCTCATAAAATTACTGTTATCAGAAATATCTAACCACAAATTTAGTATTTTAATTAATTAAAATAACCAATATTAATGATTAAACATACCGATAACCTGAAGGTTGGAAGTTCTTCGAAAGACTGCTTTAACTCGGCTCTCATGTCTATGTGACGCCAAAACAGACACTGGGTTTAATAAAATATATTTATTAAACAAACGTAAAACACAGAACAGATAAACTAAGGGGAAGTTAGTAGAGGAAGTTAGGGTGCGTGTGTGCGCGCGTGTCCCTTGAACAAAGGAAAGGTGGAAGTAGCTAGCTTGGGTAAGCTAGAGTTCTGGGCGTGTTAATGAGTATTAGTGTTAGTTGTGAGAAGAGCGACTACCGTACTTGTGTCGTTCACTCTATATGCGCGAAAGACGAAGAATCAATTCACGTACATACACGGCTAACAGAATACATTCAAATAAGACAAACCAAATATAGAAACAGATTCAAAATAACAGTTAAGACTAAGCTAACACTGGCTATGCCTGCAAATGCTTGTTTAGTCTTACTGAGTCCATACGCATTGCTGGATCCAAAAGACGTGCTGTCCTATTAGGAGCCGCGATGGTGCTGTGAATGCCTGTCCGGGAGAGGTGCGCAAAGCTGGGGCATTCCCGTCTTAGCCGCGCGTTGTTGTCTGGTCCACTCGGTTGCTGGAAGGATGTTCGTTGGTCCCTTTTCCGGGTGGAAAAGTTCGTTGCTGTTGTTCTTTGGTGAGCTTTGCAGGGGTAAACTGATGTAGCGTTCCGCGTACACCAGTTTCCACTCGCCTGGTAGTGCGCTGTGCAGCATTGAGCCTCTGTCTGACTCTCAGATCAGATGAGCTGAAGCGAATGGCCAAAAAGGGTGCGTCGAAGAAGTAGGCGAAGAGAGTGAAGAGAAGAGAAAAGATCCCAACAACGTGTCTCGCTCTTATACGGGAAAGTTTATTGCTCCCGCCATTGCGGGATGGGCTGAACCAAGCTAGACATCATGCGGGGTGGACGTCGCGGAATTGTCCTGTGGGAATGTGGAAGTTGTAGTTCCTACAGGGATCAGCGTGTATATTTCTGTCTTCCAAGTGACACATACCTTTTGGGCATGGGCCTGAAGCTTCCAGAATAATTTAATTTAATATCCAAGCCTAGCAATGACTGTTGTGAGCCTCAACCTTGCTAGTTTGACAGTGATGAAATCCTTGATGAAAACCTTCACACACTATCACTAGTTGCTCACTTAGAAAATATGGCTACAAGGAAGTAACCTACCTGGGGAGTGCAGATGGGCCTAGCATTTTAAATAAATGATGTTCAAGCGTAAATTCAGGAGGACATTAAAAAAGTGTCTCATGGTTTGATCATTGGCAATTTAGTACTTGATCACACATGAAGGTAATCAGGGAAACTGGAATAATTATCAGTTCAAGTTAGCTGGTACCAATTTATTATGTGGGGAAACTGCACAAAGATCACACAAACAATTGTTATTACTTTGAGTGCATTTTAAAATTGCACTCAAAGGAATTATGGATAATATCTATTAAAGGTTGAGCGATTTAAAACTCATTTTCGTCATTGAACTGCAGTCCTCCAGAGATATGAGTCAATGAGAGATTAGAATGCAATTCTGCCAACTAGCTAATGTGGAGACGCTGTGCTCATGTTGTATAATGCCTTTTTTACAGTTTTGGCACCAATGAGATGAAAAAAAGGTACTGAGAAGAGCAACAAGAATGCTGTTGAAATAGGTTTCTTGCACTAAATATGAGAGCAGCTGGTTTTAAGCATGAATATAAAATAAAAATATCTAATGCAATATTAATGTTTTTTTCTGAAACACAGAGAGTTGGATGTGGTATTTACTAGAAGAACCGCAGCAGCGGATGCAAACCTACATAGAGAAGTTCCCAGCAGACGTTGTGCAACATCAGGCCTGTGGCTTTCAGTATCGCTATGGGACCGCCAGAGACCCCTATCTGACACCCTCCAGCCCCCCTTTTCCACAGGCAGTTGAGCTGCTGACTGCTGAGTCAGCTGAGGACAGCTATAGCACTACCATCAGAGTAAGTTCCACTATCACTCAAGCATATTGACAAAACTGCTTACTGCCAACGAAGAAGGTTTGCAATGACATTTTCCACATAAGTTAGAGCTACATAAGTTATAGCTCAGAGGCTACAAAGTTTAAAAAGTAGTTTAAGAAGTTAAAGAGTAACCATGAGTATGTTTGTTATGTTGAACTGATTATTTATAAAGCGCTAGTGCCCTCTAATGCAGCTTAAAAATGAGATAAGCTTCATTTGGCAGCTATAACGCCCGCTCTGCTTGTGTTTTGGTGTTGGCATACCTGTTGGAATGACAAGTGTGTGTCCGAAAGTTCGGCAGAATGCTGGGGAAGTGCGGCGACCGATGCTTATACCGGGAAAATGACGTAGCGAGTCTGGACTAATATATGCCCCATATGTGGACAATACATATGTAGCATATATGAGTGATGCATATACAGTGGGGCAAAAAAGTATTTAGTCAGCCACCAATTGTGCAAGTTCTCCCACTTAAAAAGATGAGAGAGGCCTGTAATATTCATCATAGGTACACTTCAACTATGAGAGACAGAATGGGGGGAAAGAATCCAGGAAATCACATTGTAGGATTTTTAATGAATTAATTGGTAAATTCCTCTGTAAAATAAGTGTTTGGTCACCTACAAACAAGCAAGATTTCTGGCTCTCACAGACCTGTAACTTCTTCTTGAAGAGGCTCCTCTGTCCTCCACTCGTTACCTGTATTAATGGCACCTGTTTGAACTTGTTATCAGTATAAAAGACACCTGTCCACAACCTCAAACAGTCACACTCCAAACTCCACTATGGCCAAGACCAAAGAGCTGTCAAAGGACACCAGAAACAAAATTGTAGACCTGCACCAGGCTGGGAAGCCTGAATCTGCAATAGGTAAGCAGCTTGGTGTGAAGAAATCAACTGTGGGAGCAATTATTAGAAAATGGAAGACAAGACCACTGATAATCTCCATCGATCTGGGGCTCCACGCAAGATCTCACCCCGTGGGGTCAAAATGATCACAAGAACGGTGAGCAAAAATCCCAGAACCACACGGGGGGACCTAGTGAATGACCTGCAGAGAGCTGGGACCAAAGTAACAAAGGCTACCATCAGTAACACTACGCCACCAGGGACTCAAATCCTGCAGTGCCAGACGTGTCCCTCTGCTTAAGCCAGTACATGTCCAGGCCCGTCTGAAGTTTGCTAGAGAGCATTTGGATGATCCAGAAGAGGATTGGGAGAATGTCATATGGTCAGATGAAACCAAAATAGAACTTTGTGGTAAAAACTGAACTTGTCGTGTTTGGAGGAGAAAGAATGCTGAGTTGCATCTAAAGAACACCATACCTACTGTGAAGCATGGGGGTGGAAACATCATGCTTTGGGGCTGTTTTTCTGCAAAGGGACCAGGACGACTGATCCTTGTAAAGGAAAGAATGAATGGGGCCATGTATCGTGAGATTTTGAGTGAAAACCTCCTTCCATCAGCAAGGGCATTGAAGATGAAATGTGGCTGGATCTTTCAGCATGACAATGATCCCAAACACACCGCCCGGGCAACGAAGGAGTGGCTTCGTAAGAAGCATTTCAAGGTCCTGGAGTGGCCTAGCCAGTCTCCAGATCTCAACCCCATAGAAAATCTTTGGAGGGAGTTGAAAGTCCGTGTTGCCCAGCGACAGCCCCAAAACATCACTGCTCTAGAGGAGATCTGCATGGAGGAATGGGCCAAAATACCAGCAACAGTGTGTGAAAACCTTGTGAAGACTTACAGAAAACGTTTGACCTCTGTCATTGCCAACAAAGGGTATATAACAAAGTATTGAGATGAACTTTTGTTATTGACCAAATACTTATTTTCCACCATAATTTGCAAATAAATTCTTTAAAAATAAGACAATGTGATTTTCTGGATTTTTTTTTTCTCATTTTGTCTCTCATAGTTGAGGTATACCTATGATGAAATTTACAGGCCTCTCATCTTTTTAAGTGGGAGAACTTGCACAATTGGTGGCTGACTAAATACTTTTTTGCCCCACTGTATGTCCCATACGTATGCCAGAAATACACTCAGTGAGCACTTTATTAGGTTGACCTGTACACCAGCTTTTTAATGCAAATATTTCATTCGCCAATCAGGTGGCAGCAGCTACATGTATAAAAGCATGCAGATGTTGTCAAGAGGTTCAGCTGTTTTTTCTGACCAAATGTCAGAATGGGAAAGAAACATGATTTAAGTGACTTTGATCAACAATGATTGTTGGTGCCAGAGATGGTGGTTTGAGCATCTCAGAAACTGTTGATCTCCTGGGATTCTCACGCAAAGAATGGTGCAAAAAAGCAGCAATTCTGCAGACAGAAACGCATTGTTAATGAGAGACGTCAGAGGAGACTGGCCAGATTGGTCAAAGCTGACAGCAAGGTGAGAGTAATGCAAATAACCATGCATTACAACAGTGGTATGCAGAAGAGCATCTCTGAACACACAATAAATCTAATCTCTAAATGGATAGGCTACAGCAGCAGAAGACTTAAATACGTCTAAATAATACATCTAATAAATACCTAATAAAGTGCTCACTGTGTGTATATGTGCAAATATGAAAATGGGCCAATTTCTAATACGGATATATATTAGATTTCCATTATTATGTGTGAAAAAACATTCAAACGTTCATAAGCCCGTTTCTTGAAGTGGTGAGTCAGAGAGGGGGGGGGGTCGCGCCTCCTCAGGGCTGTGATGAGGAAATGTGCAAAAGCAGCGGTCACAGCAGAAAGCAGACAGATAAGCAGCAAAACACTGATCTAATCAGCGTCAAACATGGAAACAAAACCAGGCAAGAAAGAGCAGAGCTTAATGTGCAACACAATAAAATATCAGTGCAAAACTTTACTAGAACTAGATACTGTCAGGAAAAAAAGTACATATTCACTTTAAAAATACTGTTTCAAATCTATTTTCAGGTGGCTCAACACGGTTATGTGCTAACTTAATCCATAAAAGGGTTATGTGCTATCTTTAATCCATAAAAGGGTTATGTGCTAGTTTTAGTCCATAACGGGGGAATTTTTCATTGCCTTAATCCATAAAAGGGTTATGTGCTAGATTTAATCCATAAAAGGGTTATGTGCTATCTTTCATCCATAACAGGGTTATGTGCTATCTTAATCCATAAAAGGGTTATGTGCTAGCTTTAATTCATAACAGGGTTATGGGCTAGTTTTAATCTAAAAAATGTTTTATTCCTAGTCTGATTTTAAACAGGGTTATGTGCTAGCTCTGACCTTAAACATGGAGGGTTGTGTGGGTTAATTGCTTGGTATGTGTCTGAGCAGCCAAATGGACAGAACACAGTCATAGAACAGATGAAACCACGCTGCAGCAGTTGACCACATTTAGTATCCCACTTAGTCACCACCGCATGAGAGTCTACAGAAACTCGAGAGAGAGCTATACAGAGATGAACGACAGGAAATGGCTAAAGCAAGACCCACAGCTCTAGTCTACAGCATAAGAAGCAACACATGGATTAAGTTTATAGTTTATTATAAAGGCAGAATAGGGCACAGAAACAAGGTCCTGTCCAGGTAAGCTGTAGAAGAGAGATACTGCAGAGCTTCCTTGTCTCCATCTGCAGTTTTGGCACTTGTGTGGAGTAGGTGGGGCAGTGGGGTGTGTGGGGGGGCAGTAGGGAGTTAGGGTTGGTCAGGGAAGTGATCGGGGAGAAGTGGGGTGTCCTGAGGCCGGTTGTCCCAGAGGCACGCCCGCTGGTCTGATCCGCAAGACAGGATCCATTCTTCACCGGAGCTCAGCGCCAAATCCAAAACCCGGCCTGTGTGCCCTGAGCAACAGAACAGTCTGTCATCTGAGCCGCAGTGACATCATACTCTTACACAGTCCATCATCTGAGCGGCAGTGACATCATACTCTTACACAGTCCGTCATCTGAGCCACAGTGTGACATCACACACTGACACAGTCCATCATCTGAGCCACAGTGTGACATCACACACTGACACAGTCCATCATCTGAGCCACAGTGTGACATCACACACTGACACAGCTGGAATCACTTTAGTACATATCCAGCATGTGTACATTGGTTGTGTGTACAGAATGTGAACTTGGTAACTGGGGTCTCATACACACATAAAATATGACATCACAGACTTCCTTGTAGTACACCATTATTCTTCTGTGGTTTATGTCAGGAATGAATTTCACAACTGCCATTGAACATTCTCTCTGTTTAAATAATGGCACACAGCAGCCCCACCCTCGCCATTCTAACTAATCTGGAGAAACACTTCTTGTAGTATCTACTGCATATCTGGCAGCAGCATGATGGTTTGAGGCTCATTTGATCACTTAGCTCAATAGCTGCACAAAGCAAATCCCAGAAAGCTAAGTCCATGTTCCAGATTTGGGCAGGGTCTGGTTTTAGTCAGTGCACTAATCTGGCTAACCTGCTTTGTGGAACAGGCCTGGCCAAGGTCTAAAATCCAGAGATCCCCAAATATGGAACATGGACTGAAGTAAAAAGAACTGTTGTTGACTGGCTACCTCAGTAATCCTGCCCCCATGTCTAATGTTGGTCTTCTAACGGTGTTAAGCCTGGTTTTTTTTTTAAATATATTTTTAGGGCAAATTTAGGCTTTTTTGAAGAAGGCCTACTGAAACTTTTGGGCAGGAGTAGAACTGAAACTAAATCCAGATAGCTCTTGCAGCTCATGCCAATCTCCTTATACCATGTGATGATGTCACAATGAATTAGTGTTTTGTGGCAATGTCACTGCGTTGTGTCAAGCATGAAAAAACTGCTGTGCATTTTCCAGGCCATGTTTGTGAAATAAAAAAAATGCCACGTAATGTAAAAAAAATATGTCTTCGACATACATGTGTTTGTTGCAATTACATTACAAGTCATTTAGCAGACGCTCTTATCCAGAGCGATGTACAACAAAGTGCAGATCCAAGTCCTAGTATGACCATACAGATACAATCGGAACACTTGAACACATCAACTTCCAAACTAGCATGCCACAGTTGGCAGCTAGAATACCCCGAGTACAACAATACAATATCTAATACAAAACACAATAATATCTATATAACTACATAAGTGCCATTATAGTCTATGACATAAGGCTAATCATGGTGGTGAGTCAGGGGGGTAAAGGTGTAGCCTGAAGAGATGAGTCTTCAGTCTGCGCTTGAAAGAGGTCAGAGACTCTGCCGTTCTGACATCCACCATGAGGTCATTCCACCATGGCGACATGGCTCAGGCAGTAAGAGTAGTCATCTGGCAGTCGGAGGGTTGCCGGTTCGATCCCCCGCCCGGGCTATGTCAAAGGGTCCCTGAGCAAGACACCTAACCAAATGCTAAGACAAATGCTCCTGACGAGCTCAATTGTACAGTGCTTTGGATAAAGGCACTATATAAATTACCATTTACAAATTACTTTGGAACAGGATAAATGTTACCACATCAAGATTACCATACTTTGTTACAGGGGTTTTCAACACGTTGTCATGCTGTGACGTATGGTCAGAGACCCACGCGCAGACCAAGAGATGATCAGAAAGGTGGTTTATTACAGTCCAGAAGTCAAAGCCAGGAGATCCAACACACAACAGCTCCAAATCGAGTAGCCAAAAGAATAGTGATAAACAACCCAGGATCAAAAACTAAAAATCAGAAGTGCGGAGGTACAGCAGGATAAGGCAGGCGGGAGGTCGAAAATACAAACAAATGTAAAAAACCGAGACTCAGAAAAACAAAAAGGCAAAGGCAAACTCACAGTCAGACAAAGGCAAACTCACAGTCAGGCAAAGGCAAACTCACGGTCGGTCAAAGGGAAACTTATAACGTAAAATCACCTAACAATGCTACCTTCTATAGTATCTTAGTGAAAAATAAAAGAGATAAAAATGAAAGGAAACTTATAACTTTTAAATGACCTAATAATCGTTCTACCTTATACGTAATATAAAATATAATTACCACCCATGCCCTAAATATAGCCTTCTCGCGCCGTCCCGCTTTTCGCAGGATTTGATCCCTCCTCCTTGCTGTTGATGAGCTCTTTGAACAGCTGCTTTGGTTTGGGAATCTGGGCCAGGATCAGGACCCAGACTTTCGAAAGACGTGACTTTGCTCCAGTCACTGGCTCCAATGCAGATGTCCTTGGTGACAGCCTTCACCTGCGGTACCTAACTTTTTTAATGAGCCTATTCATCACAGTTATTTGTCTCCCTGTCATAATCTCTCCTTGGACTCTCTCCAAACTTTGACATCATATACCCCTCCAATAGGGAGTTTCCACCATCTCAATACATTCTTCAGGTGCACTTTCTTGTGGCACCTTAAGAAATCTACAAAGGACATCCAATTAATAGCCGAGTGTAATTCATCACCCAACTCCCCTACAGTCAGTCCTTTGAATCTATCCAATAAATTATCAGATTATCATTTCCCCATCATCTATATTGTTTTCCTCATCTTTTTGCTTTAACCAGGCATTATGCTCCTCCCCTGTATGAGCAAGCCCACACTTCTCAACTAAGAATGTTATTATACATTCATGTTACGCATGGCCTCAGTCAGACCTTTAGCCTTGCTCTCTGGAACCCTAAATCTAAGTTCTCCAACTTCAGACTCTTCTGCTGACAATTAGGGCTGCTCATTAGCTCTGAACCGCATATTTTTCCTCTTACGGGCGTTCTTGCTACCACCTCAATGGCATGTGCGAGGGGTTAACAATGCATTCCTGCCTAACCCATCCTCCTGTCAATCTCTCATCAGGCGGGCCTAGGGCCGGGTCCTCGACACCCCCTTCAACCCCTCGCACTAAGCCAATCTTAGCCCGTAAGTGCCTCTCAATTAACCCATACAGCTTTAACATCCAGAGATGTGTTCTCCTGCACATGTGCCTATATGACATAAGCTGAGCAGAGCACTCACCCCTCCCTTACATTTTTTCTGGTTATCTGTCACAAGCACAATTTATTCTTTTAAGCAGTCCTCTGACTATATGCATGAGAATACATATCTGGATATATAAATCCTAGGTTACATTATACTTTTCTTCCATAATCCCTCCTTTTATCATATAAACGATAACATGTTCAAAGAGAAAATAATTTGTCTACTTTGCTCATCCTGATACATAGAATAACATAAGATAATCATACTGATTCATAAGATAAACATAGAATAACGAGGAATAACTAGGGACAATATTCTATATAATTTCCCCCTTTTGCGGCTTCTAAGCCACACACATAGCAAGCTTATCCAACAGTAATGTGCCTGTTTCGTGCCTCACTCCATCGTTAGCCACCTCATTTTAGACAGTTGCACATCCGCAGTCTCGCTAATATAAAAACAAAACAATTATAACAAAACAATGATGCAACCAATAGTCCCAAAAGCCACCCCTCTACAGGAGCCTTGTATCCAAAGTCCTGTCCATTCCTGAGCGTTGTCTTCATGTTGAAGCAAAGGCATTCCAGGCATCCACGCATGCCTCCTTGCAGCGTGAAATGGGCAACGTCCCTCACTCCTCGGAACTTCACCCCCTTCAACCTTGTAACTGCATCTAGAACCTGTCTTTCCGTAGCTTTGCCTCAGAGGATGGATAAGAGTGTACCCAGTGCACGCATTGACTATTATCAGTAAGTATCGGTGACCCCTTGTTGACCTCATCACAGGACCGGTCAAATCCCTGCAAATACTTCCCCAGCAGTTCTTAACTACTCGCCAAACTATTTGCTTCTGTACACAATCACAACTTCCTATGCCCCATCTGTACAGCCGCTTTTACCCCAGCAACAGCAGCTGAAGTTAACCTCTATGTGAACCACTTATTTATTCTTTTTATACTCGCACTTTATTAGAATTTACTGTCCTATACAGTCTTCTAATATTGTTGCTTATTCTATATTTTCTCGATTCCTTTCGAGTTCGAGTATTACTGTTTCACGACTTAGGTGCCTATCACCTTTCTCTTCAGTGCCAGTAATCTACTCGAGCCCCACGAGCAGGAATCTACTCGGGCCCCACGAGCAGGAATCTACTCGAGCCCCACGAGCAGGAATCTACTCGAGCCCCACGAGCAGGAATCTACTCGGGCCCCACGAGCAGGAATCTACTCGGGCCCCACGAGCAGGAATCGACTCGAGTCCCACGAGCAGGAATCTACTCGGGCCCCACGAGCAGGAATCTACTCGGGCCCCACGAGCAGGAATCGACTCGGGCAGTGCCCCCCGAGGCCGTGAGCCGGACTCTCTTACCAGCTCGAAGCCCCACGTTGTCTTGAGCAGTTCTTAACTACTCGAGCCCCACGTTGGCATTAATCTACTCTAGCAGTGCCCCACGTTGGGCGCCACAATTGTCGTGAGCTACGGACCCCTTGCCAAGCTCAGACCTCACGTTCCCACGAGCAGTACCCCACGAGGAGGTGTCTCGGGGACAAACTCTCTTTTCCTTTAAGTAGTTCGAACGTCCTGGAGCCCTGGTAAGTTCTACTGAACTTCCAGCCCAGTCTCGAAGTGAAGGGGTGCGATGCAAATCTGGTATATGATTTCCTGTATTCCACATATGATTTTAGTCAGATATACTTTATTATAATCAAAAGAATAGAGTTATACAGCTGAGGTCCTAGGTTAAATATAATCTTTCAGTTTGCTAATCACATACATTGAAGGTTCATATAACCCCTTTTGCTCTTTCTAATTCACCTTTCCACCAGATGTTAAATTCAAGGTACACCCCTCAAATATCCATCCTCTTTGGCCTTTACCTTATCCTATAGCTCCCCCTTCTGGAAGTTAAAAGTAACTATTCCTAGAATATTATGTGCATAAACACTCTAAAACTTCTCTACATTTTTTCTATCTTATATAGTATCTTACTAAAAAATAAAAGACATAAAAATGAAAGGAAACTTAAAACGTTGAACTTCTATGTGCAACTTTTCCTAGTTCTACAAGTAATATAGATTATAATTACCACTCAAGCTTGATTATAGTTGTTCTGCATTGCTCTTTCTTCAACAGCTTGTAGATATCTTGTGAAGCGAAATTCTAAGAGGCTACTCTAACGTCTAAAAGCTCACTCCTTATATATCCTTAAACTTGTATAAAAGTGTACCTTTTTTGATAAGTGTCCTCAGTATACCGAGTGGGAAGACACTTATCTCTTATGCAACTTTTTTAATGAGCATATTCATCACTTTTATCTGTCTCACTGTCGTTTCCCCATACCTTAAAGGGAGTTTCCCAACACTTTATCTCATATACCCCTCCAGTAGGGAGTTTCCACCATCTCATTATATGAGTGGGAAAACACTAGCTCTTATGTAATTTTTTTAATGAGCCTATTCATCACTGGTATCTGTCTCAATTTCATAGTCTCTCCTTGACTCTCTCCACACTTTGACTTCATACAAGCCAGAAGTAAGTGCCTTCCACCATCTCAATACACTCTTCAGGTTCTCTTTTTGGTGTTGCCTTAAGGGATCTACAAAGGACATCCAACTAATAGCCAAGTGTAATTCATCCCTCAACTCCTCTACTGTCAGTCCTTTGAATCTATCTGATAAATTATCTGTGCTATAATCAGGAAGGCCCTTAAAGCCTCTTAATCTTCTTTCGGCATTAACATCCCTCCCGTTTTCCTTATCTTTCCTACATTTTTCTCTCTTTTATTTCCCAATCATCCACATTGTTTTCCTCATCTTTTTGCTTTAACCAGGCATTATGCTCCTCCCCTGTAGGAGCAAGCCCACACTTCTCAACTAAGAATGTTATTACATTTACCGTTTTTTTGAAAGCCAGACTCCCTGGATCACCAACTACCCATTCAGCATGTTGAGTCTCCTCCAAGGTCATGCTAGAACACATCTCAGACCTTTAGCCTTGCTCTCTAAAACCCGAAATCTAAGTCCTCTGACTTCAGACTCCTCAGTGTCCATAAACTGTTGTATATTTATCTTGAACCACATATTTTTCCTCTTATGGGCGTTTTTACTCCTACCCCACTGGCGTGTGCGAGGGGTTAACAATGCATTCCTGCCTAACCCATCTTCTGTCAATCTCTCATCAGGCAGGCCCAAGGCCGGGTCCTCGACAGGGCGGTGAGGCAAATCTTCCATTCTGAAGCTAACAGCGATGGACCACATCCTGTCGAGATGAAATAAATATCAGTCAGAGCAGCCAGGCAAACTCCATTACATCATCATGAAAGGAAAGGTCCACCTGTTCACTTGTCTTCCAGTTCTGCTCCTGTGTCTGACAGCAGGTGAGTCTGCAAACACACCGGTATGTGTATCTCTGGGTCCTAACAAAGTTTACAGAGAATGCCTTGTTAATGTGAAAGGTGAGAGGAGAAGATGGTTCAAGCTGATAGGAAGGCGAAAGTAACTCAAATGACCACGCGTTACAACAGTGGTATGCAAAAGAGCTTTGAACACACAACACGTCGAATCTTGAAGTGGATTTTGCTACAGCAGCAAAAGACCAATAAGTCTGATACCTGATCACTGAGTGTATTTTCAGTGCAGTCTGCAAGTATTTAGACTTATTTTTTGTTGTTTTGGTTCTATACTCTATACCACAAAATATTTAAGGTATTTAGAGCTATTTTGGGTGATCCTTGTAGGAATGACAGCTTGTCTTATACATTGGACAATTTGCTGATCGGCTGTTTCTTGGCCAGCAGTGTGTTTTTGCACAATTATATTGTGGCATTTGCATTTGGGTTCTGTTGCTGTTGTCTCTCAACAGGAGGACCTGAGATATTACAATATTATTATTATGTTGTATGCATGTACATTATTGTATGCACAGTGGTGCGCACAAATAGGGGTGCCTCAGGTCAAAATTGCCCCAATTGTAAAAAACATTTTACATTTAATATCTAAGTGAAAAGAAGTGAACTTTTAAATGGGACAAAGTTAAGCATCACAATTTCTTCCAATTTTAAGCAAGATTACTTTTTATTTTCATTTTTTACAGTTTCAAAATAACAAAAAAGGAAAAAGGGCTTGGGCAAAAGTTTAGGAACCCTGTCAGTTAGTACTTTGTAACTCCTCTGTGGGAAAATATAACAGCGTTTAAAGGCTTCCTGTAGCCAGCTAAGAGTCTTCTCGCTTTTGAAATTTTTCCCTGTTCTTCCTGGCAGAACACCTCTAATATTCTTCAGCCTCCTTGCATGTACGGCATGTTTGAGATCTCCACTGATTTTCAATAAGATTTTCAATAATATAAATCTCAGGTCAAGTTTCTCTCAGGTCAGTGTATATTATGTGTTTCTCTCCGGTCAGTGTTTTCTCCATTTTCCCCATCTTCATTTCTTTTGTTGCCAAAAGAACAGTGTGTGTTTCTTCTCTGTGTGACTGTCACGTTTCAGGTCTGTCTTGCCTTGTTTTATGTTTAATCATTTTGTCTTAGTCACGTATTGTCTTAGTCTAGGTTCGTCATGTTGTTTAGTTTATTTCTTGTTATTCTTGTTACGATAAATTGTCTTGTCATGTCTAGTTATGTTTTCGTTACGATTATTTTACCTTGTTATGTTGAGTGGTTATCGTCTTAGTTCGTTTAGTGTTATGTTTTGATTTATGTTTATTGTTACGTAAACTGGTCGCTGTTTAAACATACACTTTTACATGTCTTTCCGCAAACCTTGCATTCCGGCTTTCTCTCTCTCCCTTTCTGTCACTCACACCCTAATTGTTTCTATTTGTCTATTTACTAAAACTACTAATGCTAGATCAGGATTGGGTAATACTAACAGACTAATCATGTGTTCATGTTACCTTACGTTTCTCGTGCATGTCATTTACTAATTTACTAATGCTAGTGCAGGATAGGTTTACTAACGATTACTAATTACCTTGTTAAACTTGTCATCCATCGCACCTGTTTTCCATTCCCTTGCTGCTCTCTAACTAATTGTCTACACCTGTCTACACCCGCATTTATAGCCCAGTTGCACTTCTGTTCGAAATTGTCTGCCTCTTGTCCGTCAAAGCAATGCTTGAGCATTATTACCAGTGATTTCACGTTTAGATCCAAGCCTGTTCAAAATCTTCCATTCTGAGGCTAACAGCGATGGACCACATCCTGTCGAGATGAAATAAATATCAGTCAGAGCAGCCAGGCAAACTCCATTATATCATCATGAAAGGAAAGGTCCACCTGTTCACTTGTCTTCCAGTTCTGCTCCTGTGTCTGACAGCAGGTGAGTCTGCAAACACACCGGTATGTGTATCTCTGGGTCTTGCTGGTATATAGGTCTTGATAAGGGATTGAATATATACAGGAGCTGATCCCTTAACTGCCTGGTACGCGAGCACCAAAGTTTTAAATTTGATGTGAGCCATAACAGGCAGCCAGTGGAGGTCGCTGAGCCGGGGGGGGGGTGGGGGGGGAGCCGGGGGGAGCCGGGGGGGGGGTGGGGGGGGGGGTGGGGGTGACGTGAATGTCTGGGAACATTGAATATTGTCATGGTGGGAGGTCATTCTCACTGGTGCCACGAGAGGGCCGAGGATCATTGTTTCCACCTGTTCCTCGTTTACTCCAGGGGAGTTACCTCCCTGGAGAGTATGAGTCAGGTACGGTGCTGGTGGATAATTCTCTCATTGCTAAAGAAAGAGAAATATCTAAAAGGTAGAAGTATTGTGTGTGCTGGCGCCTTCCTCAAGGGTTTTGTTTTTTCTTTTGGACTCGTGTGAGTCGATGGTAGAGGGACGTTGTCCCCGGTGTTGTATTTTGGTTTGCATTTTTGTCCCGAGCTGCGTCTCGAGGTTTTTATTTTCGTGTCTAGCTTTTCTTGCTAGGTTGTATTTTAGTTTGGTTTTCACTTAGTGCCCAGCTATTTGGCACGGTACCAAAGTTATTGGTTCGCCCTGGTTATTAAGGGTTGTTTTACGTTCCCTAGCCGTTTTTGAGCTACTTTTCTGTTTGCGATTTCGAAGATTGGTTTGTTTAATTTCTATCCCTCCCATTGTTCCGGGAGAAGTCCTGTCCCTAGCTGGGTATCCCTATTTCTGTTCTCCCTGGGATTTAGTGACGAACACGTTCGCGTGTTGGTTAAAAAAGGTTCTACCCTTGGTCGCCCCTGGCTCTCCGCTTAGCTTCCCACGCTACAGAATACTAGACGGGCTGCAGCATTCTGGATCAGTTGTAGGGGTCTGATGGCAGATGCTGGAAGGCCAGCCAGCAGAGAATTGCAATAGTCCAGCCAGGAATCGGCAATCTACCATGTACGATTGTGTGTATCATGCACACACAAAAACACACATTTATGAACACAGACAGACACACACACGTGAGAGAGAGATCACATTTTTGAATGATTGTGTAAGTGTGTGTGTGAGCCACATTTTCCTCTTTGAGGCTAACAGCGATGGACCACATCCCCTTTAGAGGAAATAAATATCAGTCAGAGCAGGCAGGCAAACTCCATTACACCAACATGAAGGGAAAAGGCCACCTGTTCACTCATCTACTAGTTCTACTCCTGTGTCTGATAACAGGTGAGTCTCTCTACAACCGATATGTGAACCTCTGGGTCCCAATACAGGGGCATTATTGCAATCAATATTATTTTTACTGACACTCTTTCAAATATGATTCATATTTGCTCTATACTCACTCAGTGGCCACTTTGTCAGGTACACCTGTACACCTGCCTGTTACTGCAAATATCTAATCAGCCAATCAGGTGCCAGTAATTGAATGCATAAAAGCATGCACACATGGCCAAGTGTTTTTTTTAAACTAACAAAAAAATCAGGAGTTGATTCGATTGTGCCGTTTGCATTTGGATTCTGTTGCTGTTGTCACTCAACATGAGGACCTGGGATATTACAATATTGTTCTTATGTTGCATGTACGTACACTGTTGGGTGTATATTGTGTTTATACATCAGGTCAGTGTACATTATGTGTTTCTCTCAGGTGAGGGGGCAGAGATCATCGGTGGAAATGAAGTGCCCCCCCACTCTCTTCCATTCATGGCTCTCCTGCAGAACTCTGAGGGAACAAAATTCTGTGGCGGCACTCTGATTGACCTCCAGTGGGTTCTGACTGCAGCACACTGCAACATGTGAGAGACTCCTTTGATTCCCAAAAATAACATTTCCCAATGTTTATCTTTTCATCCTAACATTCCCAGCATTTACCTTTCCAATCTAGCAATCCAAAAATATACCCGCTGTCTGTATTTCCAGTTTTCACTTACTGTCTATACTTATGTCTGTAATTCCTGCTTGTAATTACTCTCTATATTTCTGTCTGTAATTCCCAACTAACAACTTTCTGTAAGTCCTGTCTGTACTTACTGTCTGTAACGCTCTACTCAGTTTTTCGAGGGTGCTGTTGGGGGTGCACTCCCGCTCAAAGTCAGAGATGGAGTACCGACAGCTGGGGAACGTGAAGGACAAAGTTCCTCATCCCTTATATAACCACACAACCATGGACAATGACCTCATGCTGCTGAAGGCAAGTTATTATTATATCCATGAAGTTTGACAGAATGAGTCAGACCTCTGAATTAATGCTCATCATCCGGTGTCGACACAAACACAAAGGCAGCTCTGACAGAAATTGAATAGATTGAAAAGTGTGTTCTGGTATGCGGCCATCTTAGCCTGTGACTCTTCTCCTCAGCTTGACAGGAAAGCCAAGAAAACGGAGGCTGTCCAGCCCCTCACACTGCCCCCTCCTGTTCAGGATGTCCCGGCGGGGACGGGCTGTGTTGTAGCAGGATGGGGAGTCACCGAAAATGATGGTGGAATGTCAGACGTTTTGATGTCAGCCAATGTCACAGTCATTGACAGAGCCCTGTGCAACTCCAAGGATTACTACAACCTGGACCCCATCATCACCAATGAAATGCTGTGTGCTGGGTCTAAGGATGAGAGTCACGCAGACTCCTGCTATGTGAGTCTCATATGTACACACACACACACACACACACACACACACACACCTGTTCAGTGAGTCTCATATGTACACACACACACACACACACACACCTGTTCAGTGAGTCTCATATGTACACACACACACACACACACCTGTTCAGTGAGTCTCATATGTACACACACACACACACACCTGTTCAGTGAGTCTCATATGTACACACACACACAGAAACATACACACACCTGCAATAGCACACAAACACACATGCTCAATAACAGTTTGTATTACATAAGGCACACCCCAGTAAATGAAACCTGCAGGAAATATAGTTTGAAAGTGTAAAGTGACTGTTAAGAAATAGGGCTGAGTGTGTGTTTCTTCTCTGTGTGCCAGGGAGACTCCGGAGGTCCACTGCTGTGTGAAGGGAAACTTAGGGGGGTCACCTCATCTGGGGGGAAACAGTGTGGCGTTAAGGACAAACCAGGTGTCTATGCTGCACTCACCAAGGAACAGACACAATGGATCCGCAAGACCATTGAAAGCCTGCTGTGATGTCATCCATAGCTTGTCTTCCATATTACTTTTGCATTCTTCAAAGAATTAAATATTTATATTAATATGAACAATTGGACTGCTTGTTGTAAACGTGATAAAAAAGCTAAATGGTCACATTGTTTCCCCTTTTTTGAAATGTAATAATACTTTTTCGTCATAATAAACTGATTGCAAGATGAGTTTAGGTGGAATTATTTTTGGTAGCTGATCAGTTTGCAGGTAGTGCCAAAGTCCGGGGGCTGGTGAATAGTAATACAAAAGTTTCCTTTTATTAGTTTTTTACAATCAGTTTGACACTAATTTCAGAACCTTGAGGTCATTTTTCAGAACTGTAGACACAAAACTCAAAAATCATTTGATCACTGAAACAAATCACTAGTTCACAATGACTCAACTTAACTTTCAAAGTATTAGCGTTTCAAAATGAAATACACACATTTGAAAATACTGTCTTTTAATTCATTACAATGCATCTAACTACCAATGTATCCAACTGCTCAAAATGATAAGTAACTGTAACATTACCCCTAAAGCATAGTTTTACAGAAACAGATTACTTGTAACAACATTCCCTGTTTAGATCATGAATGTTTTAGGATAAACAAGTCAATTGACACCAATTGGCTCAGGTGGTAAGAGCAGTCGTCTGGCAGTGTGAGTGAATGGGTGAATGACAAGCAATATTCTGGTCCAGAAGAACAATGCACAAAACAAAGCTAAAAATCTCTTGGTCATACATATCTTCATACCCTTTTCAAAAGTCATCATAGGAAGGAGGAGCTGTTCTGCAAAAGTCACAAACCAGTAGGGAAAACATGTTCCTTTACTTGGTCGAGCTAAATCCCTGTATAACTACTTATTGCCATGGGAACAGCACACAATATAAGGTTAACCATATATAATTGATACAAGTGTTTAACCGTTTTAACTGATACATATCACACATTAGTATAATCAAATTCTATAGGTTTAATACAAACTGCTGTTGTTAGTACATTCTTATTCTTTAATATATGTTTCACCCTCGGCCTAAATCCTAGGGCACAAGGTCAGATTATATTCATCTTGATTGAATATTGCAAATCATTTTCTGTGTATTTTGAAGACAAACACTCAGTGTCCACTTTATAAGGTAGACCTGTACACCAGCTCATTAATGCAAATATATATTTTGAATCATGTGGTAGTAACTCAATGCATAAAATCATGCAGACATGGTCAAGAGGTTCAGTTGTTCAGAATGGGGGATTGGTGGTTTGAGTATTTCAGAAACTCTTCCTGGTATTTTAACAGTCTCTAGAGTTTACAGAGAATTTGAGGCCTTGGAATTTGAAGTTAATGAGAGAAGTCTTCTGAGGAGAAGGGCCAGACAGTAACTCCACAGTAACTCAAATAACCACACGTTACAACAGTCATATGAAGAGGAACATCTCTGAACACACATGTCGAAACTTGCGGTGGATTTTACTACAGCAGCAGAAGGACAATACAGTCCCGGCCAAAAGTTTTGTCGCATGAGTGAACAAAAGTGGCAATTGCTAATTACCCAACTCTTAATTAGCTCATACAGTTAGGAAACAACACAAATTAATCATAAGTGTCTGAAGTTTATTTAGATACTAGCAAAACAAAAATTTCATAGATGCTTATAAGGTTTATTGCTTGATAATGATGAACAATAATTGAATAATTGGCGGCGCTTGGGATGGAGCTCTCAACTGACGATTCATCTGCCACTTTTCTGCTGTCCAACCTTCCGTCTGGCTGTGGGCCTTGGCGTCTTAGCTGTCTCTTGTTTAGCGCTGGTTTCTGGGCAGCAATACGACCTTGGAGACCATTGCGAGCAAGAATCCGACGTACAGTTCTTGACGAAACAGGTGTTGCTGGCATCCACTCCTCCTGGAGTTGTGAGGCGGTTGAGATGGGGCTCGCGTTTGACAGTCGGACCGGCAAGCTGTCGTCTAGAGCAGTTGTCTTGCACGGTCTGCTCGACCTGGGTCTTTCATGGACGTCGCCAGTCTCTTGGTAGCGCTTGCGAATCCTCTCCACCTGCCGTTTAGACACATTGAAGATGTCTGAAACTTCAGCAGGAGACTTGGACTTGAGATTCTTGATGATCAGCACTTTGGTTTCTGGTTTGATCTTGGGCATGTTGACAGAAGCAATGCTGAGCATGAACTTGATGGCTTAAAGTGTCAAATTTCTGCTTTTACAGCTGACTAATCAAGCCCCTTGTTTGTTTCTTCCTTATTCACTGTGGCCTAGAAATTGGAGTTGGCCATTGTGACAAGACTTTTGTCCGGCCAAAACTGGCCTGTTGATCATTATCAAGCTGTAACATTTAGTAACAATTTTGAAATGTGTTCAGAGATGTTCTTCTGTTGTATAATGCCTTTTTTACAGTTTTGGCACCAATGAGATGAAAAAAAGGTACTGACAAGAGCAACAAGAATGCTGTTGAAATAGGTTTGGAGTGGCACTTGCACTAAATATGAGAGCAGCTGGTTTTAAGCATGAATATAAAATAAAAATATCTAATGCAATATTAATGTCTGGATGTGGTATTTAGTAGAAGAACCGCAGCAGCGGATGCAAACCTACATAGAGAAGTTCCCTGCAGATGTTGTGCAACATCAGGCCTGTGGCTTTCAGCATCGCCATGGGACCGCCAGAGACCCCTATCTGACACAGACAGTTGAGCTGCAGATTGCATTTTGCTAGCTTCTAATGAACTTTGGATACTTATGATTAATTTGTGTTGTTTCCTAACTTTATTAGCTAACTAAGAGTTGGGTAATTAGCAATTGTCACTTTTGTCCACTCATGTGACAAAACTTTTGGCCGGGACTGTAAGTCTAATAAAATAAATACCTCATAAAGTGGTCACAGTGTATGTCAGTCCCATCATTACAATGAGGAATGTTAGAAAATGCCTTCACATCTATAAAACAACATCTATTAAACAACATCATCTGTATATAAACCGGTTCATTCACATAAAGCAAAATTCAGCTTTAGAATGTGACACCAATGCAGAGATTAACACAAGTGCCAACTACTGGCTTCTGAGCAGGGTGTTATGGGAAGTGGAGTCCCTCAGGGATCAGCATGTAGATTTCTGTCTTCCAAGTGACACATAGCTTTTGGGCATGGGCCTGAAGCTTCCAGAATAATTTAATTTAACATCCAAATAGAAACTAGATGTTTTGCCCAAGCAGTAAAAAACCTCAGCTGGATGGATACTCATGGGCATAGAAATCAGCCTGTCAAGCCTAGTAATGAGCTATAGTTGTGAGCCTCAACCTTGCTAGTTTGACAGTGATGAAATCCTTGATGAAAACCTTCACACACTATCACAAGTCGCTCACTTAGAAAATAGGGCTACAAGAAAGTAACCTACCTGGGGAGTGCAGATGGGCCTAGCATTTTAGATAAATGATGTTCAAGCGTAAATTCAGGAGGACATTAAAAAAGTGTTTCATGGTTTGATCATTGGCAATTTAGTACTTGATCACACATGAAGGTAATCAGGGAAACTGGAATAATTATCAGTTAGCTGGTGCCAATTTATTATGTGGGGAAACTGCACAAAGATCACACAAACAATTGTTATTACTTTGAGTGCATTTTAAAATTGCACTCAAAGGAATTATGGATAATATCTATTAAAGGTTGAGCGATTGATTTTCGTCATTGAACTGCAGTCCTCCAGAGATATGAATCAATGAGAGATTCGAATTAAATTCTGCCAACTAGCTAATGTGGAGACGCTGTGCTCATGTTGTATAATGCCTTTTTGACAGTTTTGGCACCAATGAGATGAAATACAGGTACTGACAAGAGCAACAAGAATGCTGTTGAAATAGGTTTGGAGTGGCACTTGCACTAAATATGAGAGCAGCTGGTTTTAAGCATGAATATAAAATAAAAATATCTAATGCAATATTCATGTCTGGATGTGGTATTTAGTAGAAGAACCGCAGCAGCAGATGCAAACCTACATAGAGAAGTTCCCTGCAGACGTTGCGCAACATCAGGCCTGTGGCTTTCAGCATCGCTATGGGACCGCCAGAGACCCCTATCTGACACAGACAGTTGAGCTGCAGACTGCTGAGTCAGTTGAGTAAGTTCCACTATCACTCAAGCATATCAACAAAACTGCTTACTGCCAACGAAGAAGGTTTGCAATGACATTTTCCACATAAATTAGAGCTACATAAGTTATAGCTCAGAGGCTACAAAGTTTAAAAAGTAGTTTAAGAAGTTAAAGAGTAACCATGAGTATGTTTGTTATGTTGAACTGATTATTTATAAAGCGCTAGTGCCCTCTAATGCAGCTTAAAAATGAGATAAGCTTCATTTGGCAGCTGTAACGCCCGCTCTGCTTGTGTTTTGGTGTTGGCATACCTGTTGGAATGACAAGTGCGTGTCCAAAAGTTCGGCAGAATGCTTGGGAAGTGCGACGACCGATGGAACGACCGGGAAAATGATGTAGCGAGTCTGGAGTAATATATGCCCCATATGTGGACAATACATATGTAGCATATATGAGTGATGCATATATGTCCCATACGTATGCCAGAAATACACTCAGTGAGCACTTTATTAGGTTGACCTGTACACCAGCTTTTTAATGCAAATATTTCATTCGCCAATCAGGTGGCAGCAGCTACATGTATAAAAGCATGCAGATGTTGTCAAGAGGTTCAGCTATTTTTTCTGACCAAATGTCAGAATGGGAAAGAAACATGATTTAAGTGACTTTGATCAACAATGATTGTTGGTGCCAGAGATGGTGGTTTGAGCATCTCAGAAACTGTTGATCTCCTGGGATTCTCACGCAAAAAATGGTGCAAAAAAAAAAAAAAAAATCCAGTGAGCAGCAGTTCTGCAGACAGAAACGCATTGTTAATGAGAGACGTCAGAGGAGACTGGCCAGATTGGTCAAAGCTGACAGCAAGGTGACAGTAATGCAAATAACCATGCATTACAACAGTGGTATGCAGAAGAGCATCTCTGAACACACAATAAATCTAATCTCTAAGTGGATAGGCTACAGCAGAAGACTTAAATATGTCTAAAAATACATCTAATAAATACCTAATAAAGTGCTCACTGTGTGTATATGTGCAAATATGAAAATGGGCCAATTTCTAATATGGATATATATTAGATTTCCATTATTATGTGTGAAAAAACATTCAAACGTTCATAAGCCCGTTTCTTGAAATGGTGAGTCAGAGAGGGGGGGGGTCGCGCCTCATCAGGGCTGTGATGAGGAAATGTGCAAAAGCAGCGGTCACAGCAGAAAGCAGACAGATAAGCAGCAAAACACTGATCTAATCAGCGTCAAACATGGAAACAAAACCAGGCAAGAAAGAGCAGAGCTTAATGTGCAACACAATACAATATCAGTGCAAAACTTTATTAGAACTAGATACTGTCAGTAAAAAAAGTACATATTCACTTTAAAAATACTGTTTCAAATCTAATTTCCGGTGGCTCAACAGGGTTATGTGCTAGCTTTAGTCCATAACGGGGTAATTTTTCATTGCCTTAATCCATAAAAGGGTTATGTGCTACTTAGTCACCATCGCATGAGAGTCTACAGAAACTCGAGAAAGAGCTATACAGAGATGAACGACAGGAAATGGCTAAAGCAAGACCCACAGCTCTAGTCTACAGCATAAGAAGCAACACATGGATTAAGTTTATAGTTTATTATAAAGGCAGAATAGGGCACAGAAACAAGGTCCTGTCCAGGTAAGCTGCAGAAGAGAGATACTGCAGAGCTTTCTTGTCTCCATCTGCAGTTTTGGCACTTGTGTGGAGTAGGGTGGGGCAGTGGGGTGTGTGGGGGGGCAGTAGGGAGTTAGGGTTGGTCAGGGAAGTGATCGGGGAGAAGTGGGGTGTCCTGAGGCCGGTTGTCCCAGAGGCACGCCCGCTGGTCTGATCCGCAAGACAGGATCCATTCTTCACCGGAGCTCAGCGCCAAATCCAAAACCCGGCCTGTGTGCCCTGAGCAACAGAACAGTCCGTCATCTGAGCGGCAGTGACATCATACTCTTACACAGTCCGTCATCTGAGCCGCAGTGACATCATAATCTTACACAGTCCGTCATCTGAGCCGCAGTGTGACATCACACACTGACACAGTCCATCATCTGAGCCACAGTGCGACATCACACACTGACACAGTCCATCATCTGAGCCACAGTGTGACATCACACACTGACACAGTCCATCATCTGAGCCACAGTGTGACATCACACACTGACACAGTAAGTACAACTGGAATCACTTTAGTACATATCCAGCATGTGTACACTGGTTGTGTGTACAGAATGTAAACTTGGTAATTGGTGTCTCATACACACATAAAATATAATGTGACATCACAGACTTCCTTGTAGTACACCATTATTCTTCTGTGGTTTATGTCAGGAATGAAATTCACAACTGCCCTTGAACATTCTCTCTGTTTGAATAATGACACACAGCATCCCCACCCTCACCATTCCGGACCTGTTTATTAGTCATCCCACCCCCTGGTGGCTGGGTGAGGAGTTGCCCTCTGACTGTTCAGAGGAAGGGTTCTCCTAAAGGAGCTACAATCACCAAACTCCCATCATGCTCTACACCTGTGCAATGCCAATTCAACCTTCCATCATGCAATGGGGAACCTGGCACCTACTATGTCATATGAGCGGTCATAATGTGCGTCCGCATTCTACAGCGCTACCATTAGCCGTTAGCACCTGCACTCAATAATGATGTGGGGATTCAGTGGTGCACAGTGAGGGATCAGCGAGGCCATGTGTTGATGCAGCATCAAGGCAAATTAAGTACATCAAACATAACAAGACCAAGTGAGTTTTTTATCATAATTTGCCAGTTTTTAAGAAGTGTGTGAAAAAATATAAATTTTACATTTACATTTTTGTCATTTGGCAGACGCTTTTAATCCAAAGCGATTTACAAGTGCATAGGTTCCACCACAAGTCAAAGCATCACATCCATAACTAGGAAAATACACATGGAATGCTGTTCTAAACATATAGTCGTCATCATAAGTGCAAATTCTTTTTTTTTGGGTTAGACAAGGAGGATAGGGATATCAGAAAGGGGGGCGGGGGAAATCAGGAGGGAGGACTAAGGTAGAGTTTGAAAAGGTGTGTTTTGAGTCTGCGTTGAAATAGGGAGAGGGATTCTGCTGTCCTGACAGTGGTAGGCAAGTCATTCCACCACTGAGGAACCAGAACGGAGAACAGGCGTGAACGTGCAGCTCGACCGCCAGGTGCACGTAGAGAGGGAACCATAGGGCGACCAGAGCTGGCAGACCGGATTGGTCTAGCTGGGGAGTAGGGAGTGATCAAGGATTGTATGTAAAGTGGGGCAGTCCCCTTAGCAGCCTGAAATGCCAACACTAGGGCCTTGAAACGGATGCGTGCGGCAATAGGAAGCCAGTGGAGGCCAATGAGAAGCGGGGTGACATGAGCCGACCTGGGCTGACTGGTGATCAGGCGGGCTGCAGCATTCTGGACCAGCGGGAGGGGCTTGATGGCGCACGGTGGGAGGGAGTTGCAGTAATCCAGGCGGGAAATGACGAGCGCCTGGACTAGGAGCTGGGTCGCTTTCTCCGTCAGGAGATGACGGATACGGCGTATAATTTACAGAAAGAACCTGCAGGTTCTGGCAGTGGAGGATACTTGTGGAGCCAGGGTGAGGCAGTTATCAAGAGTCACCCCAAGATTCTTTGCCGTACGGGAGGAGGAAACTACAAAGTCCTCAACAGTCAGTGAGAGGTCGATTGACGGAGAGGACTTAGCAGGGATGTAGAGAAGCTCAGTTTTGGCAAGGTTGAGCTTCAGGTGGTGGGAAGTCATCCACGCAGAGATATCAGCCAAGCAGGCAGAGATCCGTGTGGTGACTTGGGTGTCAGGGGGGACACAGTGTCAGGTTCTGGCAAAGGGACTCACACATATGCACACACATACACACACTTACCCTGGAGCTGGGCCTTTTGTGTAAAGGAGGGGAAGGTCCAACAGTTGATGTGATTGTGAGGAAGACCATGGGCTGTGAAAAGCTCCTTCCTTCTGCAGCTCCACCGTAGAGAGCAGATCTAGATACACACACACACACACGAATACGGATACAAATACACACACACACAATATTAACCCATAGAACTCCAGCTCCAGCCCTTAATCAACCTCATAACTGCCTTAATCAACCCAATAACTGCCTCAATCAATCCCGTAACTGTCCTAATCAACCCCATAACTGCCTCAATCAACCCCATAACTGTCTTAATCAACCCCATAACTGCCTCAGTCAACCCCATAACTGTCTTGATCAACCTCATAACTGCCTCTATCAACCCTATAAGTGCCATAAGCAACACCATAACCGTCTTAATCAATCAAATTGCACAAGCTCAATCAACCCCATGACACTGGTTAAATCAGTTTGTGCGAATCTGGGTTGAGAGCAGACAGACCTGTGAGTTTGTGGGGACTGAATGCAGACACGTGTCTCTGTTTGTGTCCCAGACCCTCAGCACTCCGTCTGTCCTGCCACCTCCCACGGCCAGAACCTCCGACTGCCAGGGACACCATCCTAGAGCCTACACACTCACACACACGCACAAACGCACACATACACGCACGCACACACACACACACTCACACACACGCACGAACGCACACATACACGCACGCACACATACACACGCACACGCGCATACACATGCACACAGTGACACACACAGACGCACACGCACGCATACGCACGTGCACACACTCACACACACGCACAAGCGCACACATACACGCACGCACACATACACACGCACACGCGCACCCACATGCACACAGTCACACACACAGACGCACACGCACGTACACACGCACGCACACACAATCACACATGCACACGCACATACACGCACGCAAACATACACACACACACGCAGTGACACACACAGAGGCGCACACACGCACACACATTAAATGAAATCCCAGTCCCAATGTATTCTATATATCCTCATAAGACAGCTAAATGTTTTATTATACTAACTATTATGCGAAATGAAACAAATGCAAGTTATATTCTAGCATGTTTCGACATTTCGTGTTCAGCTAATAAGTTACACGACCACGTTTAGCCACATGAATGGAGGAGCGGCTGCAGAATGCCACTGGAAACACGTTAATAAAAGAGTGTGGTTGATTCAGAACCTCCGCATGAGAACACAAATCACCAGGCGGAACTTTACGATTGGAGCAGGGTCATACAGAAGGGACTTTAAGTGCGCTCAAGAACATATACAGACAGCCAGTCCACGTGGGTATGCATAATATACAGTATACTATGTGGCAGTAGACCAGTGGTCCTCACTTCTGTGAGTTAACTGTGTCATTACATGCAGTCATTGATCAATTAAGTTGAGTAGCAACAAAAGCCAGCACACCCTGTGGCTCTCCAGGACCAGGAGTGAAGACCACTCGTATATGGACTACGGTCATACAGACTGGACCATGGAATGGACAGCAGTGGGGACTGACTCGGGTACTACAGTGTCGGGTGTGGTGACTCCCAGGCGACCGGACCTTGACAGCGGTTGGGTGGGGTATGCTGGAGATGGGCGGGGCCCTGTGGGTCACCCCTGGGTCCCTGGGCCAGATGCACAGGAGCCCGTCAGTGCTTCCGCTGGCCAGACGGTGACCGCTCGGCGACCACTCCAAACCGCACACGCCCTTCCGAAGCTGGGCCCCGCCCACCGGCGGGCCCGCCCGCACGTCGTGGTGACGGATGGAACCCAGGAGCGAGCCGCTGCGGGAGACAATGACATCATCAGCGTGACCCATGACGTCACTCAGCCCAGACTGCGGCCAGAGTCATGTGACCTTGCAGCGTAGTGGTTAAGGTACATGACTGGGACCCGCAAGGTCGGTGGTTCGATCCCCGGTGTAGCTTCAATAAGATCCGCACAGCCGTTGGGCCCTTGAGCAAGGCCCTTAACCCTGCATTGCTCCAGGGGAGGATTGTCTCCTGCTTAGTCTACTCAACTGTACGTCACTCCGGATAAGAGTGTCTGCCAAATGCCAATAATGAAATCTAATAATGTAAATGCCACAAAAATATACTTTATCTTTATACACAAAAAGCTGACACACACTCCAATGTTCATGCACCAATACATCAATCTCTTGTGTGACTTTTTACAATAAGTCAGAATAAAGCTGTTACCCCTTAATTTATTGGACAGCCTGGAATTGCTGTTGTTAGCAGAAGTAGTGGAAAGTGTGGATTGTTACAGCCATTCCTGATGGTGATGGATTGTACGTCTATCAACTTCAGACTCAAATTTAAGGCCAGAGAGTATGTTTATTTATGTATAATATTATGACAATATTATGCCGGTGCTCTAACATTCAGTATCGACAGACAGACAGTCTCCTCTTACCATCATCATGACACACAAGAAAGCACTCCCACACACAGACCCATTTGCATACACACACACGCAGCGCAGTACCTGCTGATCAGCTGTTGGTTCCAGGTAAGTGCTCCCACCTGTGACAGGTGTCCATGTACACTTCTCAATTTACTTCTGCTCTCCACATCCCAGAGCTGGAGAGAGAAAAATCCCCTCTACCATTGATACATCTCCTCCACCATAGACACATCCCCTCTACCATAGATACATCTCCTCCACCATAGACACATCCCCTCTACCAAAGATACATCTCCTCCACCATAGACACATCCCCTCCACCATAGATACATCTCCTCCACCATAGACACATCCCCTCCACCATAGATACATCCCCTGCACCATAGACACATCCCCTCTACCATAGATACATCTCCTCCAACATAGACACATCCCCTCTACCATAGATACATCTCCTCCACCATAGACACATCCTCTCTACCATAGATACATCCCCTGTACCATAGATACATGTCCTCCACCAGATACATCTCTTACACTATCTCCTACACCATAGATATATGTCCTCCACGATAGATACGTCTCATCCACCATAGATGCATCACCTCCCCCACAGATACATCTCCTCTCTCCCAAACCCATCCCCTCTGCTGCACACATCTATTGCTTCAACAAATATAAATATTGTTACAATGCAAAAATGTCAACCATTTTAATTCTGTCCCAGCAAAGTGCAGAAGGTACCTGAATCTCTCCATCTCCTGTCCCGATGGCGAGAGTGCAGCCATCTTGGCTCCAGGAGACAGATGTGACAGAGCAGGTGGAGGTGTGTGGATGGAGGTGGATGCTGCCCTGCAGTCTGTGGGTTTCACCACTCCACAGCACCACGGTGGAGCCCAGCGCCAGTGCCACAAGGCTCCGCCCACCCCTGTCCATCAGGCTGAGGTCTGCAGGGGAAGTGTTGCCAGGGCGATGAGAACAGTGCTCAGGGCATTCTATAACTTTACATTACAATGATTCACACTGGTGTTTATCACTGTAGTTATTACTGCGATTCACACCAGTGTTTATGACTGGAGTTATTACTGTGATAAAGAGTGGTTTTTATGGCTGGAGTCATTACTGTGATTAACACTGGTGTTGGTGTTCATGATGGGAGTCATTACTGTGATTAACACTAGTGTTTAGGAGTCATTATTGTCATTAATACTGGTGTTTATGACTGGAGTTATTACTGTGATTAACACTGGTGTTTATGACTGGAGTTATTACTGTGATTAACACTGGTGTTTATGACTGGATCATTACTGTGATTAACACTGGTGTTTATGACTGGATCATTACTGTGATTAACACTGGTGTTTATGACTGGATCATTACTGTGATTAATACTGGTGTTTATGACTGGAGTTATTACTGTGATTAACACTGGCGTTTATGACCGGAGTCATTACTCTGATTAACACTGGTGTTTATGACCGGAGTCATTACTCTGATTAATACTGGTGTTTATGGCTGGTGTTATTACTGTTCCCAGTTGAGCTGCAGCATGGATCCATTACTGGTCCTATTGTTGATTATTGGAATAAAGGGACATACTTCAAAATAGAGGCGATTTGGATTCTGTGATACTATATGTGTGTTTGTCTAATTCCATTCTGTGTGTTTGTCTCTGTGTATAAGTATGTGTGTGTCTGTTGTCTGTGGACGTGTGTGTATGTGTCTCTGTTTGTCTGTCTGTGGGCATGTGTGTGTGTGTGTGTGTGAGAGAGAGAGAGAGAGAGAGAGAGAGAGAAAGAGAGAAAGGGAGGGGTGTGTACAGTAATTATCCTGCAGTCCAGGGATAATCATCCTCAGCTGTGGCTCTGGCTGGCTGCAGTGCATGCTGGGAGCTCTGTCCAGGACAGTGAAGGGCTGCAGCCTGGAGCAGGAGGCTGGAAAACAGGGCATTTACCATAAACACACCTGTACCACATATACACCTGTGTGACATACACACCTGTACCATAAAAACACCTGTACCACATATACACCTGTGTGACATATACACCTGTACCATAAACACACCTGTGTGACATGCACATCTGTATCACATACACACCTGTATCATAAACACACCTGCACCACATATACACCTGTACCATAAACACACCTGTGTGACATACACACCTGTATCATAAACACACCTGTGTGACATACACACCAATACTGTAAACACACCTGTGTGACATATATACCTGTACAATACACACACCTGTACCAGATACACACCTGTTTCAGCACCTCCAGAGTCTTTCCAATAGCAGCCCTGCAGGAAAGAAAGCTTTCATTTCAATCCACTTTCACCAAATAGTGGCTGACAAATACCAGGGAAATCAAGTGACAGACAGCACCCTGGGGTTACTGTGAAGCTGAACTGTCCAACTAGCATTTTCACACTAAACCCAATACCCCTAAAACCATCAGACCTTACACCCTACACCCTACACAATGTAAACCCTACACACCCTAAAACCAACACACCTTAAACCCTACATGCCTAAACCCAGCACACCCTAAACCCAAGCTCCTGACTATGCTGAAAGAGTATGTGCCTCATGGCAAAGGCGTCCTCAGTAATAATGTGAAGATGTGTGGATGCTGATGACCTTGGATATTGTGCCAAAGACTCAGTGGCAGTACCCTTTTCAGCAATTCACCTGGTCTGCGGCTTCCTTTCTGTCATTGGCCGGAGTTTCCTGCTGCGTTCGGCCAGAGGAGAGGTCACTGCAGTCCCCGTGTGCCAGGCCCTCTCTGTCTGATAATACGGGACGTCAGAGGTCATGCGGATAAGACTTGCTGGGTCACAATGACGTTTGGTTTAGACTCAGGGCGAGTCGAGTGCGTTTACAATTTTTGCTAAGAACAATGAGCACAATCTATGTCGGGCGACAATAGAACTTCTTGCAATTACATTTGAGCGACACATAGTGCTACAGCCGCAGAAAATGAACAGCACACCTATCCTAAGATGTGTGAATAATATGTGCTTTCATTTGTCAGTTATTTAGTTTTAGTAAATTAACCACTAGAGGGTAGACAAGAACTAGTCACAACCAAGTTTGGGTCCCATGAACTGATCTGTCCTCTGCCTCATCTGTCCACTCTGTCACATCTATAATGCATTGTAAATAAAATGAAGTTCAATTGGATTCATAAGGAACGCTGTGGCGATTGCCCAAAAATAGATATGGGACACTAACTTTGATTTGAGGGCGTTTCCAGGTCACCCAGATGTGAGGGGGAGCGGGAGGCGTCATGTGGTGGGGAGTCGAGCCGCAGTCTCTGACACACGGTGTCATATTCTGAAATGAATGAATGCTGCCACCCCGTGGTCACCGGGCTACTAGCGACGGGCAAACCGTCGTCGTTCAGTCTTCGCGCGATGCGGCTCCGAAATCTGCGATATGAGAAGGTTGGAGTTCGATGTTTTCTGTTCGTCTGTGGAAATATGTTTATAGATTAATCATATTATCACAGAAAAGCATGGCGACAAGAGGCAAACAAATTACATTGCAATTTTAAGTCCCGACTGTAGGCCAACTTTGGCGCATGTTAGCCGAGTTGAAGGAGCTGCCTCACTCTTGGTTGGTGTGTAACATGATGCTGATGACGGTGTCAAATAACCTTAAAATCCCCGAATAGCTCTACAATTCCGGTTTTCTCCCAAGATGGAGGCCCTTCCAGGGGGTTACCCTGTAAAGGCTCCTACACCGAAAGCCCGAATGTTCGTAGTTTTCTTTAGTATGGCGATATGCATGGGTACTTTATTTTTACTACAGACTAAACTATCAAAACCAAGAAAAACGAAAGACTTTTATTCTTTTGATGTACGGGATATAAGAGGGAGGGTTGTTTCTCTGGAAAAGTACCGAGGCAAAGTAAGTAAACATTTACTAGAGTTTAGGCGTCTAACGTAAAGTTTGCTTGATTATACATTTAAAAATGATAATGAATTTCTTATTGCACATACGTGATTTAATTTCCCTTTTTAACCAAACGAATGAATTCCATGTATGCTATGCACAGATTTCCGCTATGTCTGCATATTTGCTCTGCTAACTGACAAAACGTGCCCTGTCAACAGAATTATCCTAAACTGATTAAATAGTTTATTGGCTACGTTGTACCATGTAAGTTTTGCGTATGGTTTTTAGGTAAACGAATTCGCTGAAGCTAGTGTACTGTTGAGTATTGGCTTTGTGTGTAAAAAATAAAATCTTATCCGGTAGGCGTCCCTGGTGGTAAACGTGGCGAGTCAGTGCGAGCAGACGGAGCGGAATTACAGAGAGCTTCAGGAACTGCACCGAGAGCTGGGGACGTCTCACTTCAACGTGCTGGCTTTCCCGTGCTCTCAGTATGGAGAGACCGAACCTTGGGCCAGTCGCGAGATTGAACACTTTGCGAAATCAAACTTCGGCGTCACGTTTCCCATTTTTAGCAAGATAAAGATAATGGGCTCTGAAGCGGATCCTGCCTTCACATTTCTTACAGGTATTGTATAGCCGTGCACTGCTGATGACGCGTAACAGAGCGCTCTCCCACTAGCTGTTGTTTTACCCGCAGCGACACTAACCTGCTTCGATGGAAATCTGGAAAGACTAGACCAGTAATAATGGATTTACACGGGGCCTTTCCAGATCCCCATAGCACTTTATATTAAAATCAGCAACTGCATCTGCATTTGGATGGGAGATGTAATTGGCATTGGTGGGCCAGTAGGGGATACTCTTCCCCTTGCATTGAACGAATATCAATATCCTGGTGCAGTGACAGGAAAACAACGTTCAAGGAGAGACAGTCCTTTAGATAAATGGTTAAACTGAGGTCCTGGCTCACTGGTAATTAAAGAATGGTTGGACAACATTTACCAAATTGGGGGGCTCTCTAGTGACCCCCACTGGTCCATCAATGTGCCCATAGGCTGCATGTCAAAGCCACATATGACAGGTCTTCCTTTGACTCCACTCTATGCAAGATTAGCTGCAGTCTACGGTGTGAAAAAAAAGAAATAGTGCCACCACATTTTTTTGGTTGCCTATACTCTACTGTGGAGTTTGTCCATGAATACGGCTGTAGTTGCAGGTAACTGAACTTCCAAATTCAGGTGGGAATTTAATGTACTGTATTTAGTCCTGCATTGGGTGCCAAATATATGTATTTATTTATTCTTATATTAAGGTGGGGACTTCTCAGTGTCCTAGGAAATTTCCTAACCTGGCTAAATCTCATATGGCACAGGATCCCCATGACTGCACTGAGGTTTGGTACCAATGGTCTCTGCACAGAATGTGACTGACTGACTGTGTGTGTGTGTGTGTGTGTGTGTGTGTGTGTGTCTTTACAGACTCTGTGCAGAAAACTCCAAAATGGAACTTCTGGAAGTTTTTGGTAAATCCGGACGGGAAGGTGGTGAAATTCTGGAAAGCTGAGGACTCCATGGAAACGATCCGGACAGAGGCCACTACACTGGTGCGGGAGATCATTCTGAGGAAGAGGGCAGAACTCTGACAGCTCATTGGCTCACTAAAAGACACAGTTTGATTGGCACCCGTTCCAGTTGGGGGGGGGGGGGGGGGGGGGGTGTGCTTTGAGCCTGTGGACTGGTGATTGCGCTTGGAGTATAACCACTACATGTACACCCTTCTGCTCATGTGACTTAAGTGTATCTGTGAAGTTTAATTGCTGTTTACAGTAGAATAAATTCACTATTGCAGGCCAGACTGAGACAGCTCGCAGAAATACACTTTTAGAGGGTTTCAGACTGTGGAAGGGGTGCACTGGAAAAAACAAAACATTGAATTAGGTTTGCATATTAAATATCAGGCTTTCTGGGCTGTTGTGTTCCTGTGCTTCATTGCTGGCTTATGGGACTCTGAGGGTGAGAGTTAATGGGGTATCGCAGGCGAAGCTTTCTCAGGCACTAACGAGTCCAGGGGACCCCTAAAGGTAGGCTATGAGTGTGTGTACACAGGGTTTTTTTTTTTTCTTTGGCCCCAGTGCAAATAATTTCTAAAACTGTTCCTGCTGTCTGGATTTTGAGTACAGTCAAACCCCTTGCCTCCTCAACCTGTTACACACACACACACACACACACACACACACACACACACACACAATAAATACACGTACATACACCCATATCCACCACATACAGATACTGTACTCTCATTCACTAACCCTCTCTCACAGTTACTGCCCATGTTGTTGAAAGTGCAGGTGGTGCAGTAATGTGTGAATGGAACGGGAAGGTTGAAAATACTGTGTCATTTCATTGTCATACACTTAAACCTGCTCTGGGGAGATATGTGCAGATTCCCAGACACACCAGTACACCACTTGAACTACAACTGAAGAGACCGCAAGTTCATACTATTTTAGAGAAACCAACTAATGCACAGGGACTCCTCAGACAACACTTACACAGCTCTTGGTGTATAGGTGTGTGAGTAAAAACTAATTTGAGAAAATAGATTATAATGTATTTGCAGTCATATTACAGTGGAAAACTGGGCTGGCCAGCCTGTGAATGTCTGTGCTGTGGGATGTAAATTGGCGAGCTGGGCAGTCAAATGGAAAAACATGTCCGTGAAGACCCGCCCACAGGCAACCCCTGTGCAAACAGCAGATTGAAGGGATGCACTGTTAACTGATTGATGGATAGGTGCGAGATTATACATAGCCCATGTTACCTATGGTAGAAATGGTGTGGTTCACGACATTGGCAGTCTAAGTAGGACACGTTCTATTGAACGGCTATAAACGTCTACATTCCGAGTCCGAACCTCTGCCACCGAGTGTGCCCCGAGTTTGCACAATGATGACAAACACATCTCAGCTGAACATTGTGTGGTTTTTTGGGGCCACCCATTATTCCGAGCATGCTTGGTACGGTCGGATTACTAATTACGTCGCCCTTTTATCCGAGTTCCAACCTTCGGATACGAGCGGTGAACGCACCACTAATCTCATGGTCGCATAGATCTGTACTCATGGATGTGGGATGATCTGTTTGGTGGACAGTTATGAGATGAATCGCCTGGTTGGTGGACATGTATGAGATGAATCGCCTGGTTGGTGGACAGGTATGAGATGAATCGCCTGGTTGGTGGACAGGTATGAGATGAATCGCCTGGTCGGTGGACAGGTATGAGATGAAAGCCTGGTTGGTGGACAGGTATGAGATGAATCGCCTGGTTGGTGGACAGGTATGAGATGAATCGCCTGGTTGGTGGACAGGTTTGCAGTGCATGCCCTGATGTGGGAGTGCACTTAGCTGCTGAACATGGCACAGCCAGCTAATGATACACTGCCTTATTAGGACACACCACCTGTACCTGTCGCTCACCTGTACCATGCACCTCTGACACACACCTGTACCACACACCTGTACCATATGGCCAAAATACTAACACTCATCTCGCACAGACCTCACTGCACAACCTGCTAACACTGCAGAAGTAGCATCACACTTGTAGGGTATGGTACACTACTATCTGAGAGATAATACCCCTCTTGGAAATTGTATTGTCCTCAGATGGCTTGGTTGCATAGCAGGGTGAACAGTTGGGTCGCAGGGTGAACAGTTGGGTCACAGGGTGAACAGTTGAGTAGCAGGGTGAAGGGTTGGGTCGCAGGGTGAACAGTTGAGTAGCAGGGTGAACAGTTGGGTCGCAGGGTGAACAGTTGGGTCGCAGGGTGAAGGGTTGGGTCGCAGGGTGAACAGTTGGGTCGCAGGGTGAACAGTTGGGTCGCAGGGTGAATGGTTGAGTTGCAGGGTGAACAGTTGGGTTGCAGGGTGAACAGTTGGGTAGCAGGGTGAACAGTTGGGTAGCAGGGTGAAGGGTTGGGTCGCAGGGTGAACAGTTGGGTAGCAGGGTGAAGGGTTGGGTCGCAGGGTGAACAGTTGGGTAGCAGGGTGAAGGGTTGGGTCGCAGGGTGAAGGGTTGGGTCGCAGGGTGAAGGGTTGGGTCGCAGGGTGAAGGGTTGGGTAGCAGGGTGAAGGGTTGGGTCGCAGGGTGAAGGGTTGGGTCGCAGGGTGAACAGTTAGGTAGCAGCTGCAGCGTGAGCTGATATTTTCACAGCCAGCTAACGTTACACTGCCAACTAACCAGTCACAAACTGCCAGCTAACGTTGCACTGCCAACTAACCAGTCACAAACTGCCAGCTAATGTTATGTTGCCAACTAACCAATCACAAACTGCCAGCTAATGTCATACAGTCACAATATATTACTAATCAGTCACAAGATATTACATTTGCAATTAACCAATCAAAAACACTGAACTATCATTATACTGCCAACTAACCAATCCCAAAATCAGTAAATGCAACACCCAGATACACGGATGTGTTTAGTGATGCGGGCTAGCAGCAGGTAACAGTGAGGTAGTGGCTGCTGAAGGATCAGAGCAGCCAGCTAACTGCACACTGCCTATCTGCCACTTGCAATTCAATTCGGAAAGGTTAGGAGGGATCAACTCTGGTCCTTGAATCCAAAATGGTTCTCTTTTCTCCCAGGCAATTAGTGCTACTGATTGGCCAGGCTGTCTTCACACCTGGCTCCCAGGTAAAGGGAGGGTGGAAAACAAGCAGTTCTCAGACCTTGAGGGCTGTGAGTTGCTGATCCCTGTGCTAGAATGTGAAGAGTGCCTTAAACAGCTGAGCCGTGTCCTTCTCACATGTACTGTAGTTGTGTATACTGTTCATCGGAAAAAGCACTCTCTTGATGGAAGCATTTGTTGCTGGGATTTCATCTTCAGGAAGTGACATCACTGCTGAGCTGAAAGAGGCTGTGCTATTGGAAGCCGCAGTGAGGAGTGTAGCTGCCAGCTGCCAAGTCAGACTACAGCCAGCAGCAGTACACTGCCACCCTGCAACTCCCTTATGTTTTTACACCAACTTCATTGTTCCTATTCCTCGCACTAGTACCTGTTTCTGATACTGTATTTCATAACTTGAATTAGACATTCATGTTGATTTGATATTCTCAAATGTGTGTAAAATACAGCGATGCTCTTCCTTTGCATAGGTGTGTGAATATACAGTATAGTCCCTGTTCAAATGAGCTGTCTCTTAAAGCGCACGGACTAAAGCTATGCTCCTTGGAGCCTTACCTTTGTACTTAGGGTCTTCAGTGGATAGTGCCTCTTGGTCCTTACGAAGTCTTTAGAAAGCTTGTTCATTATATTTTCCTGTCGAATAAAGAACAAAGCGAGGCTTGTAAATAGTATTCAAATTACGTGCAACTTTTACTTCATGACAATATATTTGTATTAAGACAAGAAACTATTTTCGCGATTAGCATACCCACAGCGTAACTTCGTGTGGCTTTACTCTAAAACGGGAATATCTCGCTAACTTCCATTCCATTGTGATAGAAAAACAGACCAGAACATAATATTCAGTGTATGTGCCTGTCCTGAAGCATAAGTCTCTCCGTCTCGCCCACCGACTGCCACAGAACCTGGATAGATGCACCACCCATAAATACGCACGACGGGCGGAACGCGGAGCGGGAATGCCTTTCGCTCCCACGCTATTGGTGGATGTAAGGGATTCCCTGTTATAATGAGACACTGTTGTCTTGGCAACCATGCCAAAGCTACGCGTCATCTGTGGATGCGGGCCTGATTTGAAGGGGTTTAAATAATTGTGACATATTTTGAAAATGTTAGTTATTATTGCCTACATTATATTGAAATACATCTGTAAATATATAAGTATTTTATTAGCTGATCGTGTAGGTTTTTTATATTACCTGGGTGAGTGGGTTTTCAGTGGGGAATTTTGCCCAACTATTCATTCCACAAAGAAAGTAGCCTACTTTCTAGTAAAAAAATGTTTTATATACATTTATACGTTTAATTTAAATAATCTGAATGTAGGCTATTTATCTATATGAATGTCTTTCATTTTCTTAAAAATAAATTGTGTTTCAGATCACCATTCTCCATTATACCTGTAGTAATTTTCAGGGACACAGATATGCCTAATGTGAAGATAACTGCCCGGATTCAATCAACATTTATAAATACATTATTTCGTTCACACTTGGCCGATCCTAAAATATAAAGATGCCTACTGTGTTTCTGAAGAAAACTGCATTTATAATTCATGTTAAAACATTGTTTGTATCCAATGTAATTGCCACCCCCAGCGTTCTTATTAAACGCCGCATGGAGGGATATGTGCCGCGAAACCGTTCACTTTTGCCACCTGCCATTTCCATATGGGCGCCTCGCCGACCTCGCGACCGTCCTGGCAACAGGTGCGCTCAATGGGTCACCAGCAGGTGTTGCCATTTAAAACGAATAATCATAATTTCATAATAAATATCAATGTAGGCCTATGCATGTGTACTTTTGACATATATGTGTGACATTTTGACGTACTCCTTGATTTGCTGTTTTCTGTTCGCTGCTTAGTTGTTAGGGGATTAGCGCAGATTTCCCTTGTGTTTTGGCTTCGTTACTGAGGTTACCGGGCTGCAGAGGAGAGGCGGGTTTTCCCGCAGTCTTGGCGCTAGTTGTTAACGGTAAAACCTGTCATTAACACGCCATCGCTGAGTAATGAAAAAAGATCTAACCGCGCTTCTTACTGACAGTTTGCAGATTCAAGAAAAAAACGTATTTCTTTACAAAGAATGGGAATGGAAATTTGACGAATGCACGCACTATTCATCGGACTATTAGTGTAGCCTACTCTACCCTTCCTGGAGTAGGCTATGCATTTGAAGTTCCCTGTAACTTAAGGAAACTCATTCAAGTTTGCAAATATTTTCGGATAACCCATAAGTAAATAATAAAGCTTAATTTGGGATCTAAATTCGAACGGAGAAAGTCGTAGCTATAGACTATTGCACCTCTGAAAAGGCTATAACTCAATGACTACTAATTGTGCGCTTCATATAACGACAGAAAAACGTTCTTCAAGGGCAATGAATGATGGGACCAAATAGCGCGTTATTACAATGAGGAATTACTGGCGAGATTGCATTTTCCGTTTTTCAAATGTACTAGCCTGTTTGTATTTCAGGGCCATTTACGAAAATGATTTTTTCATTTACAATGAAAGAGTAAAGGACTAATAAAATCAGACGAATTAACACATAAGGATACATAGAATGTTATAATAATAACTCCACACAACCAGTGGAAAATAAAAGAGGCTATGATATAAGAGTAAGATGAGATGTTGTTGCTAAAATTATAAACGAAAATCTTTTTTAAAGGCCTTGTAATCTTACAAAACAGGAATATGCTCAATTCAAAATGAATTATCCAAAGTCAATTCATATTGCCCAAACAGAATTAAATGGGCAAGATTCGATGATGATCCTCTCATAGGTTATGCCAAATTAAACTAATAGAATTAAATTCATTTTATTTAATCATTAAAATGCCATTAACATGCCATTTTGTCGCACGTGGACCTTTGTTAAGTGGATTTGAGATCTGTTGCAGGACTTATACGATCCGTGCTCACCATGCATTACATTACATTACATTATTACATTATTGGCATTTGGCAGACGCTCTTATCCAGAGCGACGTACAACAAAGTGCATACCCATAACCAGGGATAAGTTCGCTGAAAGACCCTAGAGGTAAGTACAATTTCAACTGCTACCTGTACAACAAAGATAAGGACAAGGGCCATGCATGGGAAGGCAGCAGAGAGCAACACATTTATTCACCATCCCCAGCCTACACACACTTTCATGAATTGTATGAATAAATATAATATATTTTTTGTTATGTTCTTCACAATTTATGGGGGAAAAAACTGTCTATATGTTTATCTTTACCTGTAATATGTTTACTATAAGTGCTCATGCTCATGTGATCTGTGCAAATTATTCTTCATAGTTATTCTTCATTAATAATGGCCCGCACTCAAACAGGAACTAACAGCAGTGATGCAGAAATGTACTTTTAATAGAATTTTCTGGAACATTTTGAAATGAATTTTGTGAGAAATATTGCCAGGATGCCTGCATTGATAGTGTTGGTATGTGATTGTTCTGGGTTTACAGCAACTCAAACACACCCCCTGATAAGTGATTATTTACTCTCTGCAACAATGTCACCAATCAGAACCAGGCTAAATAGAGCAAGCCCTGGTTATACAGCCCTTAATGCTGTTCTGCACCTCAACACCAGACTAATGAGTCCTGCCACATAACTTCACTGCCTCAGCCAGTATGTTTCCCAGTATAACCACACCTGTACCTGTCCCAGTGTAACCACACCTGTACCTGTCCCAGTATCACCACACCTGTACCTGTCCCAGTGTAACCACACCTGTACCTGTCCCAGTATAACCACACCTGTACCTGTCCCAGTGTAACCACACCTGTACCTGTCCCAGTATAACCACACCTGTACTTGTCCCAGTGTACGTGCTTTGGTCTTAATCGCTATTGACCATGTCTATGAATGTGAATCACTGCAGCATAAGTGCTCATGTTGGCTGTTCATTAATATTCATGAGTGCAGCATAAGAAAGTTTATAAAAACTGTGAATTTGAAGCATGAATCACAAACCAAATGTAAATAAAACAAGACAAGTGCACAAAGCAGTCCAAATAGGCACTTTTCAGCTGAAAAAAAATGAGTCTGACCTAAACATTTCTGTTTCTTTCCACAATTGGCGAAATCTCCACAGGCGCCTGTGCGTCCGGAAAAGAAATACAGGGTCAAAGGTCACAGGTCATAAGTTCATTTCTAATATATCATGTCACACACAAATTGTAATTTGGTCACCCAGCAGACAAAATACTTTCCTGAAGTGGAGATATGGGTGTTGGGGTGATGATAATGATGGTGGTGTTGGGTTGATGGGGGTAATGATGATGATGGTGGTGTTGGGGTGATAGCGATCATGGTGGTGTTGGGGTGATGATGATGTGGGTGGTGTTGGGTTGATAGTGATCATGGTTGTGTTGGGGTGATGATGATGATGGTGTTGGGGTGATGATGATGTGGGTGGTGTTGGGGTGGTGATGATGGGGTGATGGTGATGATGGTGGTGTTGGGGTTATGATGATGTGGGTGGTGTTGGGGTGATGGTGATGATGATGGTGTTGGGGTGATGGTGGTGTTGGGGTGATGATGGTGGTGTTGGGGTGATGATGATGATGGTGGTGTTGGGGTGATGATGATGATGGTGGTGTTGGGGTGATGATGATGGTGGTGTTGGGGTGATGATGATGATGGTGGTGTTGGGGTGATGGTGATGATGGTGGTGTTGGGGTGATGGTGAATGTGGTGGTGTTGGGGTGATGATGATGATGGTGGTGTTGGGGTGATGGTGAATGTGGTGGTGTTGGGGTGATGATGATGATGGTGGTGTTGGGGTGTTGTTGATGATGGTGGTGTTGGGGTGATGGTGAATGTGGTGGTGTTGGGGTGATGATGATGATGGTGGTGTTGGGGTGATGGTGATGATGATGGTGGTGTTGGGGTGATGTTGATGATGGTGGTGTTGGGGTGATGTTGATGATGGTGGTGTTGGGGTGATGGTGAATGTGGTGGTGTTGGGGTGATGATGATGATGGTGGTGTTGGGGTGATGTTGATGATGGTGGTGTTGGGGTGATGGTGAATGTGGTGGTGTTGGGGTGATGATGATGATGGTGGTGTTGGGGTGATGATGGTGTTGGGGTGATGATAGTGAGGGTCGTGGAATGACTTAAATAAATGACTTAAATAAATCTCTCTCAATTTCTTTTTGGTTAATGTTGGTAGTATACAGGTCATACACTCAGTGATCACTGTATTAGGTAAACCTGTATACCAGCTTGTTAAAGCAAATATTTAATCAGCCAATCATGTGGCAGCAACTAAATGCATAAAAACATAACACTTGGTCAAGAGGTTCCGCTGTATTTCAGACCAAATGTCAGAATGGGAAAGAAATGTGATTTTGACCATGGAATGATTGTTGGTGCCAGACAGGGTGGATTGAGTATCTCAGAAACTGCTGATCTCCTGGGATTTTCACGCACAATAGTCTCCAGAGTTTGCAGAGAATGGTGTGAAAAACAAAAAACGCAGCAATTCTGTGGGTAGAAACAAGTTGTTAATGAGAGAGGTCAGTGGAGAAGGGCCAGACTGGTCAAAGCTGACAGGAACATGACAGTAACTTATATTCACACTTACAATTCAATATCTTCACCTGTACCCCTCTTGCCATAGAACACTGCTGTTGCTTGATTGAACTCATGATCTCATTTATGAGTTATATCTGTTAATTACACTAAAGACATAATCACCTGTGTGGGCTGTGTGTTCTTGTTTTTTTTGTGTTTTTTTTTACTTTAGCCCTAAGCTGTGCTTTTATGGTGTTTCTGAATGAGAATGTCTGTTTCATTTTGTGGCGATTGTGTGAACGTCCAGTAATAAGCACATTTCCTTCCTCCATTTTGTGCACCTTTAACTCCCATTCAGGCCTACAGACCCCAGAGCTGAGGCTGCTGTCAGCGCGACACGCTCCAAACCAGCGGCCCTCAGAGTCACCTGCTCTTATTTACACGGCTGACCTGAGATCAGTCACCTGACTGACGTATCTCTAGAGCTGATCTACAGCGACAGCACGGCAGGGCCGAGAGTCAGACCCCGGGGCTCGCAGCGACACGCTCGGTGTCTCATGGAACACGCCGGAAATAAAGCCACATCAGGCGGCCCTCTCCGCGGTATCGCTCGCATCTTATCTCCTCTCTGACCCAGAGCTTTCTCAAACACGCGCGCTACTCCTGCGGATAAGGTAAACGCTGGCAGGGAGTGAGGCTAGCGTCGTTTTTTTCAATGGCCGAGAGTAAACAGCCGTCGCAGAGGGAGTTTGAACAGGTGCTGAGGAGTCCTGCTGGAGTACCTGTTCACCTCTGGCACTGTTGACCTCAGACAAACTCGCAGATTTCAGAGTGTTTGTTTGGAGGCGAATGGACTGATGCGTGGAAGGTGTAGGTCAATGTTTGAGTGGCTAGCCACTAAGGGAGTGAAAAACACAAAGGACTTTCCCTCGTGCCCACAAATAATCCCCTCTGTCCTGGAGCTGTTCTAATCCCAATGTCTACTCCTTTCCCCACATTGATCATCAAATTCCCATGAAAACTTTTTTTTACAAAAATGACTGAAACATCTTGCACATGCTCACATCACACTAGTGATTGCATATTGACTTAACATTAGAGATCTGATATCAAATTTGCTTAACATCAGATATCGCATGCTGTTAACAGCCAAGGTAAACCACTTAACACCAGAGAGCACAGTCAGCTATCAGAGCATTGTAAAAATATTTGAATATCAGCATGTAATACCATAGAATGAAAGTACAAATGAAAAGCTGAGGTGTAATGTTGTAGGATTTGGCCTTTAACCCCGCGTGTTAAAGGTTAGTTCAGGGTTTTGTTGGTGGAAGATCACATTTCCTTCATGCACACACCTGGCCTCCTGAAAAGAATTCTTCATCAGGGCCATTTCCTGCTGCCTCCCTCTGCCCTGACCGTGCCATGTCACATGAGGCTGAGATCTGAGTGGGTGTGAGAGCATCAACATGGTTGGATTTTCTGTCCACAATAACTACAGCATTGTATAAAAGATGTAGTCTTATGCTTTCATTATGAATTAATGGGCACAACTGAGCTGTTTCTTTCACAAATTAAATATTTTACTAAATATATTATACTTTTATTCAATAATTAATTTGTGTTTTGTTAAATGTGTGACACAATCACTGTTCTACACAGTTCTTCTCAGATATGTTAATCATGTGTGCAGGTATTTGTCTTGGCAGATTGAATCATATGAATGGCTTATGCAGTCACTTTCATTGTGATTTTCTTGTGCAGGTGACAAATAGTGGGCAGTTAGCCTGCTTGCTTACTTGGTTGGAGCTCGCTCTTCAGTTCATTTTTGTAATATCCAGATTATGCTTGAATTGTAATGTAAATATTAACATAATGTAAAATAACATAACATAATGATGAGAACAGTCCATTCAGCCCAGCCAATGCCAGCCTTTTTCCTACCACTAAAGTGTACCTAATGCTTACCTAAGAACAAGATCGTGTCTAGCGCTGTATCAAGCCTGGTCTTCAAAAACCCCCAAGTTTCTGTCTCCACTACATGATCTATTTAACACAGTGACCACTCAAAAATACTTCCTAATGTCTGTGCAGAATTTATCCTTTGCGGATTTACATTTATGCCCCATTGTTCAACTAACAGAGCTCAACCTGAAGGATATTCATGAATTGCATAGTCTACCATCAGAGTCAGAAAGAGCTCTATCTTGCGTCTATTAAATTCACTTAGGGTGCCCAGATGCCCTGTTTTTCCCAGAAAAGTCCTATATTTCAGTCCCCTTTCATGCCTCTGAGGAAATACTGATTTTCTGAGTGTATTATATTGGGTACACAGTCCTCATAGGAATCAGGGCACCCTAATCTCACTACAAACTGCAGACACCATTAAAGCCAAGTCCAATGACATGCATACTAAAGCGCATCTTGTTAGTTCTCCTTCTATCTTTGCTGTGGTGTGAGACATTCATGTGAACAAGAAGTAACTGCCAGAGTGAGAGGTCATGTTTATTTACATTTAACAGCGCTTATCCGGACCACTTCCACAGATTACATTTTTACATGCGACCCATTTATACCTTTACTTAAGGGTGCAACCGCTGTGACCCACCTGAGATGTGGAGAGATACACAGTGCAGTGAAGAGCATCAGCCAGCAAAGAGGATCACAAGTTCATGAGTAAGCCACATTATCGCTGCACGTTTCCCTCATACTAAACCCCTCTCCAAAATCTGTTGATCAATTTAGTGACAAAAGTTTGTATAAATATATTTCATTTTAATTCAAAAGTAAATATTTTATCAATAGCTGAATTTTTTTTACAAAAAAAGACAAGATAAAAACATAAGAAAATAATCATAACAATATTCCACTCCGGATAACAAGAGAACAGTCAACAGCTCCGTGGGAGCGTTTGTTAATGTTGGATTTATAAAATAGAAAACGTTCTTATTGTTCAAAACCATTCTGAAACCATTTCTGTGCTAAACAAGGACACTGACTAACAGGCGTCAGAAAGTAAAAGTCCTGCCGTGTGTTTCTTCCACCCTTGAACTCAGCCAGTTGATTTCACCAACTAGTTCTACCTCCTGGCTGAAGAATTGCGCTAATTTGCAAATCCAGGTGATTGGAACAAAACACTGGGGAGGAATTTTACTTTCTGAACCTGGAGTTTCTACCTCTGTTTAAAATATAGCAATACCGGCGTGACAATGGCAGTCTGTTCATTGCTGTAACACAGTGGAATGAGTCACTGTCACTGAGGCCGGTGTGGGGCAGTGGGAGCTGTAACTGCAGAGCAGACCCACCGCAATAAAGGCCGGTTTAGAGTCCAGCAACAGAGCATCACTGTGACCAATCACGTGTTATGGCTGTGGCTGGTCCCAGCAACATTTGGTTTATACTCTGGGCGGTACTCTGAGGGTGTATACACCTTTTCACTGAGGACAACCACCACAGCCAATAGAGCGTTCCTGAACGTCGGGCGGTTGGGGAGCCCTAGCTGGGGATCCAGCGGAAGCGGCAGCCCCCCTCCGGGGTGCGGGCAGTGAAGGCGTGTCCCTGGGGGAAGGCCAGGGTTCGGATGGTGCAGTGGTCCCTGACGGAGGTCCTGAAGGCCGTGCCTTCCTCCTCCTCCTCCTCGCCCCCCCGCGGGCGCGCGCCTCTCTCCGGCGTGGACGTCAGCAGGCCCTGGAACTTTCCGTGCATCCGGGGGCTGTGCAGCGGAGCTCCGGCCTGCTCCTGCAGGGCGGCCCGGCAGCGCTCCGAAACGTCTCTCAGGATCCGGCTCACCTCCTCCCCCGCGGGCACCTCCTCGCCCTCCGCCTCTGTCTCCGGCCGGCCCTCCAGCCTGCGTCTCTTGGTGGGGCTGGGCAGGGTGGGGAGCCCCCCGGAGAGTGCGGGGGCTCCACCGGGGCTGATCAGCCTCTGGAGGAGAGAACAAGACAGTTACAGTCAAAACACTCTTGGAGTAACAGCGCCATCTGCTGCTGCCTCCCTGAATTACTTTACATGTCTCTGCACAAACCCCTCTGCAGAGTTTACCATCAGAGTCAGAAATAGCACACAGATGGATTAAGGATGCCTGAGGAATAAAGTTATGGTTAGGGTGGCCTAGGGTTGTTACGTTACATTACATTAAATTACAGTCATTTAGCAGACGCTCTTATCCAAAGAAACGTACAATAAAGTGCAAATCATAACCAGGGACAAGTGCACTGAAAACCCCACAGGGAAGTACAGTTCCAAGTGCTAGAATGATCACACAAAACTTTAACCCTTGCAGATTAGTCAGATAAACTGACCAATAATTATTGACCAAGGTTGGGTTAGGATTATGGTTAGGGTTGCCCTTGAGTTAGGGTTATGGTTAGGGTTGTGTTGGGTTAGGGTGATGGTGAGAGTTGTGTTGGGTTATGGTAATAATAATGGCAGGGTACATACACTGAGGACGGAGGCCAGGTGCTTGGCCTGATTGGCCAGCTCTTTCAGGTGCTGGTTCCGCTGCTGGAGAAACCTTGTTTCTTCCTGCTTTTTGTTCAGCGTGAGGCAAAGCTGGAAGAGACAGGAGAGAGACACACTGACGCAGCTGTGCTGGACTATACAGAGGGCTGCAGCACAACCTTCGCAAAAAGAGGCCATCTCTGTAAGGTTAACATTGAATATCCATGTACACATATTTGTATCTGTATCTCTGGAACCATACATTCTGCAATAAAACCAACGGGCCTATTGGTATATCTGTCACTACTGGGTTAAAATGTTGCCGATTGTCTTTACAGTGTTGAAATGTTGCCGATTGTCTTTACAGTGTTAAAATATTGCAGATTGTCTTTACAGTGGTAAGATGTTACAGATTGTCTTTACAGTGTTAAAATGTTGATATTTCTTCATGGAGTTGCTGATTTACCAACCTGGTTGTTGGCATCCAGGGCATCCCCTAATGCCCTCTGGTGGTCCTCAGCCAGATTCCTCCAGAAGAGCTGATCCTGAGACGTGTCCAGAGGCGTGTCCTGGGGCAGGGCCTGGGGCAGGGTCCGGGAGGGTATTTGGGGGGTTTGTGACAGGCTCTCATGAGAAGCCGAGACTGGGAGAGAGGAGATGGGCAGAATAGTGCATCCTGAGAAGTCCGTCAGACTGCAGTCAGAGAGCGGAAGACTGCCACTGGAGCAGGCACTGGAGTCCAGCAGGGAGGGGGATTCTGGGAGAGAGAAAAAATCAACAGTAATATGAATACATTTGAATAATAATGGTTATAATTATCATCGTCATCGTCATCACGAATTGTTGATTATATTTGAATTATATGAAACACTGTCCAAATCATATTTATTTTTGACTTCTGTTTTATTCAGAGCAAACACGACCCAAAAAAACAACATAAGGGGCTGCTTAGAGACCCGCAACTGACAGGGGGTACCCTAAATACTCTTAAATTCTCAACTCCGTGTTACAGACAGGTGTGAAAGCATTGTATAAATAAATACAAATTCATTATAATGATTTAAAAATAACTATAGGCCTATCTCTTTAATGCGTTAAAGCTACTGTTGTCCGAAATCTACGTGTTCATTCGGTGCTTACCCGGGATGAAGCTCACGGCAGAATCTACGAAGTCCTGGATCGCAAACCCTGACCCGTGCATCTGCACAAAAGGAAGAATTCAGAACACAATCCACAATCCAGACACAAAATATATATTTGGTGTCCGTGAAAGTATTTCAAATAAGGACTTTTTCTAAATGACTACGCAAATACTTCGGATCAATGCAAATTAAACTCCTTGATCGCTACCTGAAAGTCATAGCCCCCGTATGGAAATTGAGCATAGCGGCAGGTTTCTAAAGCCATGATTCCTTCAACCATGGAATCCTTGAAGAAGAATGGGGCTTGTTTTATCCGTTTCGTGTTTGACAATGACCCTTAAACAAGGGCTCGCGTATTTTAGCCTTACAGCAGCGAACCTGGATGCATGCCTGTCATCCCATAGGTCCAACGCACGAGCCAACCACATTCCTGCACACTGTTGTGAAAACCGGTAAAATATTAACCAACGCCCATCGCGCATACTTTTATTCAATCATGCTATCCTGAAACCGACAGATTACCGCATAATAACAAGAACAGCCGAAATTAATATGTGTTCGTGACACTCAGCGACCCAAATTACCTCGTGTTAAGTTGAACAATGGGGCTGTGATCCCCTTGTTCCACTACATTTTGCAGTTAAAAGGCTGGCTGTTACTATGACAATGACTACACACGTGTTCAGATGCTTCAAGGAAACTGTTGTAAATTGACTGTTTGCTCAACAATGGTCTCCATTCAATAGGCCGACTCCTTACATTATGGTGTATATATACGCATTATTCAATCCACGAGGGATACTTGGAACTACCAACAAGGAAACGTTATATTACAAAATTATATTACATGATTGATATCCCGTATATGACTGAAGCCAAGTAAGAGGCTCCACATCGGTGTGTGTTGTCATTAGGCTCCGCTCCGCAGTGCAGATGTACCACTAATGTACCCGTTGGTGACTAAGATTAGCGCTGGCGCCAGGGTGTTTGCTAATACCATACAGTCTATTGCTAATACGCGTGCGTACGGTCTACCTGATGGTCAGTGGAGTCAGTGTCGCGCCTCAGCAGTGAAGTGCAATCGCCCAGGTCCTGCCATGCAATTGTTGCAAAGGCTGCGGGACAGAAAACACAAGTCATCAAAGTTTCTAAACATCACATCTTCAGTAAAAGAGCATTGGCCTGTTGAAGTATAGGCTACATTGGCTAACAAGGGAAATTATACAACTGACTGAATTATATAAAATAATATTGTTCGTATGCATCGAGCATCCCTTCTTACCTTCGTCAACGATGCTAATATTCTCCTCAATATAGATGGGAACCGGAACATTGTTCTTTGCGTTCTTTGCTGACTCCTGAAATGTTGCGACATTCAGTCAGCTGTTTTAGATAATCGAACAGTGAATGTTTCGGTATTACACACAGTCCGGGACCTTACCTACCTGTTTTTCACAGTATCTGCCAAGTTTCTTATCTTCCGTCCGGGAGTGACATTTCCCAATCCTATTGGGGCAAATTCTCCCAAATACTTTCCTTTCATTATGCATGTCAGATGCAGAGTTACACTGAGCATTTATGAGCGACGCTGTAGTCTAATAAACGTGGTATGACTGAAAGGATCACATAAGAGAAGCTATATATTCTATATTCAAGTAGTGGCCAGAGTAATGGTGCAATGTTATGTTTTCCCGTCCAATCATAACCGTTTGTAGGAAGTCTCGAGGGCAGAGCAGCGTCCCTGGAGATGATGCGGGTGCGAGAACAGAGAAATATGAGCGCGAGAGGTGGCGCCTTGCAGCGGGCAGTGTGTGCCAACCGCAGGCGCTAAATCCGAATCATATTGGCGGTCCACTTGGGACCACCGGACCCCGCTGCGCTGAATTATGCAGTGCAGAGACGCAAACACAGTTTTGCGCCGTTCCGACCCTAACGGCGCCAGTTCAACAATTTACCGTTGATCTTACAGAAATGCTCACCATCAAAATTAGGTAGGTCAAACAAGTTTAAACATATAATAAACATTCATTATAGACATAATTAGCTATACTCATATTAACAGAGAGTAAAATAAATTAACAGTTTATTTCCTTTCTCTTTGCTTAATTTGATTTCTTAATTTGAAATCTTACTAGCTTATATGACAGTGCTGGTTTTGGACTGGACCCACCAAACTCTTAATTGTACATTATATATTCTGGGAAAATAAAGTACTTATGGCTGAAGACAGGCAATTATAATTGTTTGATCAATTAGTTTATAATTACCAAGAACGGATATGTGTTCTGTAATCATACTCACAACTGTCCCTTGGAAATGTTTGTGTTCCGGGGTTTTACGAACAGGCGTGAATTATACTCATAAACCTTTTATTTGAAGGAACGTGTACGCGGTCATTAGAGCAACTTTATATTACTTTGCTCGGACCTTTTACCCAGTTCTCCAGGCTGATAGTGAAGTGTCCGATTTAAGCCAAAGAACTCAATGGTGCAATTATATATTCATTTTTTTACTATATCATTAACAATATGATGTAAATGATATTATCCATTAGCACTGATTCCGTGGTATGTTCAATTTATCCCAGAGTAACAGCTGTTAGTTAGACCAACAGAGCCGATTGCCTTCTCTCCACAGACAGAAAGATCTGCGTATAGTTTAACCATCAATCCAAATGTGTAGGAATAACTCAGTGTGAAGATAAGTGTTTTACCTGTCTCCATAAGGAATTCATCGTGTCTGTGTGAGGTACATTTTAAATGTTGCAGTGCAGTTACCTGCCCAACAATGGTTTCCGGAATATTCCTGGAAATATGGTTGGCCTAAATGTTCCTAAAATGCACCATTTATCTAGTTCCCTGCGTCCATTGGGTATTATTCTGTTTTATTTCAGTTTAAAAAGACTTTTAATTGCCGTTGTTCATTCCTGTTCATTTTATTGTTCAACAAATCGCCCATTTGAGTTTGTCAAATGGGAATCTAACGGTTGGGTGGCTGCACTATCGTGTGCAGGCTGAAGCTAATTAATGTGACTGTACTTTGATAATTTAATGTGATGGTAGCAGTAGTTTAGCACAGTAGTTCAGTGGAGGAACTTGTTGATTCATAGTTTAATGTGATGGTAGTAGTAGCTTAACACAGTAGTTCAGTGATAGTATTTGTAGTTTCATAGTTTAATGTGATGAATGGGTGGATCCAACAGTTATACTGCTGCACAACAGAAGACCTTTTACAGATCAATTATTCAAAATGTAAATAATAATACTAATAATAATAAATCCTTTCATTCATTTGAACCTGAGCATTTATTTCTGTCAGCACATTCACTACATATTTACATTCAGTCATTGCTCACTACAGTCAGTCTACTTCGTGCGTAACAAGGAAAAATTCAAAATGGCTGGGACTCCAGTCAGTCTAATGAGAGACAAATAAACATTACTACAAACATAAATTCTCCCACTTAAATCACAGACATGAGGGACAATAAATAAGACACATTTATGTCATTAATACTTATGAGGACAGTGCATTACTGGTACAAAACATTAGTGAGGTGCAGTTATACAGTACATGCATGTGCACACATGTACACGTCATACATGCATGTGCACACACAGGGGCGCCAGCAGGGATTTTGGGCCCCATCTCACATTGGGCCTCATCTCTGCACGCCACCCCTGAACATCCCGTTCTAATTGGCCTTTGCCAACCAGGTCCCTTGAAATCGTCCAAAGCTGAACCCACCCCCCACCCCCCCATACAGCGCCCCCTGTTCACACACATACATGCAGCCAAGTGCAGAGCTGAGCTGCAGTGGAAACGTTTGTCCTGCGGGGGGCGACGCGGAGTTCACAGTTCCGCCATGGTGCGCAGAACCTCCTGGTTCAAGGAGACCAGCAGCCGCAGATTGCGAGTGCAGCGTCCCTCTTCCTCGTCCTCCTCTTCCTCCCCAGCCTCGGCCGTGGGGGCCACCCCCAGCAGACGCTCCGCCAGTCTCACGGCGCAGGCAGCCAGCACCGACGGGCGGTAACGGTTGAACGCATAGTCCGCCAGGCTGAGCTCGCAGATTCTCCGCGCCAGGCTCCAGCACCTGACTGCGTCGCTGTGCCCCGGTCCCCCGGAGCTGTTTTGTGCCAGTCTGTGCTGGGTGAAGTAGTGGAGAAAGAAGGCCATCGTTGGCGTGGCCAGGCGGAAGCTCAGCCGGGTTAAGACGATGCGCTCCAGGTTGCATAGCTGATCTTTGGCGAAGGCGTCGCAGCACAGCGCCAGAAGCTGGGAGATCCGGGGGGAAAAGACCTCGACCTGAGAGACAACAGAGCTGCTCACAATGTGTCCCACACCACGACTGCATTCAATCAACCTCCAACTGTAACTAGCTACTCAATAAATGAAACTTAATAAAAGGTTAAATTACTTCCACTGATCTGAAAAATAGTGGCATTTCGAAAGAAAGAAAAATGTTTGTGTAGAACTTCTTCAAAAATCCATGACTGCGTTAAAAAACATTTTTCATTACAAAAAACACATAAATCATTATAATAAACATGGATATTTCACAAAAACGCATACCCAACATTACAACCCACCATTACAAGGGCCACGCACCTGTTTACTGGCGATCAGGAGCGATGTAACCCCCAGTAGCTGAAAACAGTCTGCCGCGACCGGCGTGGTGGACAGAAAGCGGTCCATGATGTTAACGGCGAGACAGCAGGACTCGAAGGACAGTTTGAAATGTCTGTGGACTGGAATGAGCCAACTCACCAGTCTGCAGCGCGCTTCTGCTGTGACCTGTGGAAACAGTAAGTTAAGTTTTCCGTCGCCGAAAGAGGAGCGCCTTAATATTCTGCAACGGTACGTATCCTAAATGACTATAGCTGGTACATCTTACCTGAGGTTGACGAGCCAGACAGTTAACAGGGAGGTAGTTCTCTTCGTTGAGTTTTTGAATGTTATAGCAGCTCTCTCCATAATCCCTGAAATTCTGCCAGTCTGACAGTAGCCTGCATGGAGTCAGTGTGTCTGCTGCCGGGTTGCTACTGGGTGTGAAGTCCGGAGATGAATTGGAAGAGGGAGTTAACAATTCTTCCTCAAAACCAGAATCGCTTAACCTGCACTCAATCTTCTGCTTGCGGTATCTGAGACATCGGGGCCTTTTCACAGGAGCGCAAATAATTTTACTGTTCATTGCTAACGTGACATGTCTGTCATCCGGAGTAACATCGTCTTTTCCGGGAGAGACGCAGTCTTCTCTCTTCCTTTTAAAAGTTGCAGACTTTCTCGTCTCTGTAGCATCATCCCCGCAGGTAAACGCGACCATTTCAAATAAGTGACAGTGGCACGGGACTGTCACTCTCCGTTTGCTTCTTGTCTCTCAGTTTGCAGAATCGTTGAAGTTCCCACCTGCGTTCTGCCAACATCGTTCTAAAATCTCATTGGCTGTAATAGGAGCTTTCTCAGGTGACGTTGTCGGATTGAGGGTTTCCCGGGTTTAACAGCGCCCATAGCAGATTCATTCCGGGCGTTTGATTACTCACACAGCATGTTCTGCGTGTCAACTGGTTGTCACAGCAACAGGGAGGGGAGGAGTTTTTTCTCGGAAGGGGGGTATATGTACACTCCAAAGTATTAGCTATTGGATAGAACTTGTTGTTTTATGACATTGCATTACATATGCACAATTGATGGGTAAGGCAAACATAACAAGATTAGATTCGTAAATAAGATTTAGACGAGGATAGATGTCCGGGATCCTAAAAGTATTCGTTTCATCAACTCAAACTATGACCTTTAAGTCAAATGCATTTGAAACAGATTAGGGACCCCCCTTTTCTCAATGCGGGAGGGAAGCGGGAGCTAGTGGCGCGCAATGTCGAGGGAAGGAGAGTCTCCCTAGGGACGCCATCTAGCACCTCTGATTCGGATGTTTGCCTGAACAATACCGCCTGCCCGCTCATTAACGGAAACCGTTAGACCGGAGGGTTGTCCTTCAACTGCTGAAACAAAGTGAGGTGTAATTAATGCTTTAGAAACTCTACGTCTGCGCCCCAGCTGTCAACCATGCCTCGAGACCAAGAATCTCTTGATCTTCCTGTTTGCCACCCATAGACTCGACTTTTTAGCATTATAAACATCTGCAAACTAAACAAAATAATAATTTGAGCTTGTTTTCTTTCGTGTTTCATGTGAGCATAGTATTGATCGTGAATTCGAACAATGTTTGTGTTTGCAAGTTTGTCCGATTTACGCAATTTAGGGGCTCAAAAAGGACGTGTTAACATCGAATGCACTTTTCGTTACGACTTTTGTGCTACTTCCAACACAATTATTTTCTCAAAATAGCCTACTGTATGTTGTCCTTAACTAGACATAATTAAAAATGGCATCGTTATGTGCTGTTTTTAACACACCTGTTTTGAGAGTATGATTTCTTCGAGCGTATTAATACGCATTTTTTTTTTAATCATTAAAATGTTTCCATTTTCCTGAGGGTATTTTACCCAGAAAAAAACACATTAAATATATTTTGCAATATAAACTATAAAAATGCTAATAAAAGTTTGTTTAATTTAATAAGTAACTATTATATATATATATATATATATATATATATATATATATATATATATATATATATATATTTATTTATTTATTTATTTATTTTTTACCACGCAATAAATAGTACATGTTCAAGGTGAGAGCTCAACAACTATGTCGTGCTCAGGAAATAAAATATTTACTATTATTTATTTCATAACAATTGCATCAGCTGTCAATTACGGGTCAATGTGCTCAGGTTTCTTACACAACACAAAAATGCTGAAAAGTGTTCTTATCTGGATACTTCATATTGTTGTATTGTCAACTCAATCAAATTAAATTATGCATTTTTACTACAAAAATGTTGTTACAAATAATCGCCGCACCTGAACTTCTTGGTCACAACTACTGTCTGTTCCGGCCCCACGGAGGTGGAATGACCTTCCTGTGGATGTCAGAATAGCAGAGTCTGACCACTTTCAAACGCAGACTGACGGCTCATCTCTTCAGGCTGCACCTTTCCCTCCCTACCACACCACCATGATTAGCCTTGTATATGCCATAGATTATAATGGCACTTATATATAGTTACATATAGATATTGTTGTATTGTTGTACTTGGGGTATTTTAGCTGCCAATAGTGGTATGCTTGTTCATAAACTGTATTCTTCAAGGGTTCCAATTGTATCTGTATGGTCACGCTAGGACTCTGAACCGTACTGTCCTCTATGGTCCTCTTCACACTCCTGTGTGTTCCTCTGTTCAATCCTCACTTTGTTGTACGTTGCTCTGGATAAGAGCGTCTGCTAAATGCTTTGAAATGTAATGTAATGTAATGTAATGTAATGTAATGTAATGTAATGACCTACTGATTTGTCTCACAATAATATACCTATCCAGCCTGGGTGCACAACTCTGGTCCTGGAGGGCCGATCTATGTGCTGGTTTTTGTTCCAACCAGTTACCTTAATTTTAGTTTTGTGACTGCTCTATAAACTACACTGGTTCACTCCTGTCCTGGAACCGTAAAATCTTTAGGATACACCTGCAGTCTGTGACTGTAGCTGGTGCTTATACACATATCAGATTTAGACATGATTGAGCTAATAAAATAATTAAGAGCAGAAGTTGCAGCAAAATCCTGAAACAAATCGACCCTTGCTGTGCACCCTTGCTCTATAGTATGATAAAAATAACTATAGCGCCCCCTGAACCTGACATCTGTCTTTTTGCAGGACAGGGGCATTTAGAACTGAATTTCCCTTAAAATGTGAACTGTAGACTACTTGTAAAACACTGGTAATAAACACCATAAACTTTACTTTCGACTGGACATGAATTCAATGGAACGAGTGAGACAGCAACGAGCCATGCTAAGCCTCTCAGCGACCTTTGTTTGATCTAAAAGTCGTTCTATGTATTAATTCCTAATGGTAAATAATAATATTATAATTATATTTACAAAAAGCTATGTATGTGCTGGATTATCTTATGTTACTTATGAACATAAATACATTTAAAAACATGCTAATTACAATGTAATGCAAAATGGAAATGTACATTATATACCTAAAAGCAATGAAATTATAAATATGGTATTCCGAATAGCGACTGACACTGTGAGTTAACACAAAATAAACGTTATCCCGCATGACGTCATTGTTATCCGGCATGACAAAAAAATAGTTTGAATAGCCAAATGTTTGAGCTGCCTATATAAATCTATGACCTTGAACTATTAATGAGTAATTTCGTATCAAATAAACACATATGAAAATAACATTTTGAGTGCTTTTTATCCATTATTCAGTATGACTCAGGATTCTGTGACATAGTGTACCAGTGAGTAAAAAAAAGATAAATAAAAAAACATTTTAACAGAGACTTACTAAAAGCCTTTAAACCTTTGGGGGTCCTTGGAAGCTTCTGTATGATGCCACTTCCTGTTTAATGACTTACTATACAAATACAATGTTTTATAAATGTCTGTTATCCAGGATGACAATGGATGAAATTATTTGAAGAGGCTTTGAAGGCTAAAAATCTATTGACCTTGATCATTTTTGGAATATTTTTATATTGATAGAAATTATGCCCAAGGGAGAGATGCAAGTTTTTATTTTATTTTGTAGCGTTTTTTGCATTCGGCATGTTGATGCAGACAGTGTAATAGTTCTTTAAATAACGAATTCTCTCAATAAGCCTATACTTTAGCTCCTGAAGGATAGTATTGCTTTTTCATGTATGTGTTATAAAAACAACACATATTTTTATATCATAACACGTCACCTCTGTATTTTAAATCTATGGGAATATAATTTACCGGTATTACAACTTTCTTGTCACTCAATTGCAGGGAATAGTTTAAATTTTATAGTTTTTAACACTTAGATAACTTTTCATATCAAGTAATCATATTGAATGGAACTTTCTATAATGGTCGTGTATACCCTAATTAGCCTAATGTTATTTATTGAAGAACAAATAACAGGTGACGATAATTATACCTGTAATATGTTGGATGGATTGCTGTAACGACGTTCTCTGGTTTAGCCTACCAAACACTATTACGGCATCTCCAGTATAGTAGTGATAGATTCCCTTTCAGTTAGAGCAGAACACGGGTTACGTAATAAGTACCCCCGAATGTCACCCGATGAAGGATAATGTTGTGGTTGTAATAAGACCTACACGGTCTGGTAATTACAGCGGCTTGCTCTCCATTGGAACATCACTAGCTAGCACATACCAAAAACTGGTATGCATATTTTTATCCTGCTGGCAAGCTAACATTGCATGTCTTTGTTGTATTGCAATCTTACATTAGTATAAAGAGTCCGACCTATTAGTTATCTAACTAGCTACAGGTTAACAAGATGGTTAATTTCACATATCAGCTGCTTCCATGCTTTACTAAGTATCAAATGAGGTGTGCACCAGGTTGGACGGTGCGGTAAGAACATCAGTTTTTATACAGTTCTGTGTAGGTGAGATGGCTAGCTCGCTAATTTACCGTAAAGTCCATGCGTAGTTGCAGCACTTTACGACATATCGCAAACATACACAGCAATGTCATGTCATGGTTTACTGCTAATGGCTATTTTTGATTTTGTTATTTTTTGTCTTGGATAAACCGTAAACGAAAAGCCAATAATATTATAGTACCCAACGCAAAGACTACTAGCTAGCTACTTGACTGGGAAAACTTGATTAAATTTGTGTGTTTCGAGCAGTTGAGCGAGCAAAGACGCTGACAATCTTTAACCAGCCTGTTTCTGGTAACTAGCGTTAGCTATATTTAGCTTGTTAGCCCAAGCTCCATAGCCGTGCAGATAGAGCTCGAGAGCGGTGCTTTGGCTTGTCAATTGCCGTATGGATTGAGGTCGGACGCTACGCTACTTGTTGAGACGCGCTGCAAGCTAACTTGTTAGCTAACATACTAGGTAGAAGGCTGCATCTGACTAGCTGTGCGAATTGGTCTCATTGAAACACAGAATAATTTGTGCTAGCTAGCTGTTTGTAGAGTCGCGGCTAGCGAGAAGGGGGTCTGATACCCATCTAGCTAACCATGCTATGTTATTGTTAGCCTCCTAGCTATCCATTTTACGGATTGATTAGTTGGATACCGTTGGTCAACATAAAGTGCGATGTTGACCACAGCCAACTGTTATATTGCAAACTAGTTAGCTAACATGAACATTTATTAATTTTTTTTCATTCGTGAAATAAGTCGCTGTGCACTTTATTTGACAGTTGTCGAACGTTACTTTACATGGTAACTTTGCATCTGATGCTATTTCATAGTTTATAGTTTGTTTCAGGTTAACTAGCTAGTTAACGTTGCATTGGATTTTATTTTCCGGATGTAAAATCATCGACGCCAGTGTTTTTGTCATTATTGTTTACTATCCGTGAATCTTAGGCTTAGTTAACAGATCCAATGGAAGAAATAACCGTAGGTAGGAACCGCCACACCAAGCAGCGCAAGGAGCGGGGCAAGGTGGCGGACGAGGCCGAGACATGGAGGACTCAAAGGCGCATGGACGCGCCCGAGTATGGAAAGGGCTACGGCTCTACACCTGAGCGAGGCTTTTCCCGTAAGAGGGGTGGTGCGGGCGGCTTTAGTCTCAGTCCTAGGAGAGGAGGCTATGGACCGCTGAGTGTCAGCCCTGGACAGCGGCCTCCTGGCGAGTTTATGGACGGGTTCAGGAAGTTCCCCACTCCTGAGAGCCGCCAGGGCCCAGAGGAGAACTGGAGAGACCGCACGTTTGTGTCGGACAACCACAGGAAAAAGGCCTTTTTCAAGGAGGAAGGGGAGCAGCATGCTGCCAGGTTGGAGTCCACCATGGAGCCGGCCAACCAGGAGACACCCAGCTCTACCGGATCAGGTACATCTCTGCCGCTCCACAGTGTTGCTGCCCATAAGAGGCGCAGGGTCTTGCGGCGAGAGCCTCAGTAAGTGGTGCAGGTGGCAAAATGTGATGCTGGTAGTAGTGTGGGAATGGGCCTGGTGACTTGCATGTTGTGGGTTTTCTTCCTGTCTGGAATACTGTTGTTGTCGAACAAGGTATAGAAGCAATTCTGTAATGTAATGTATAGTTCGGGTATTGCGGGTGTAAGTGGTGTGTGGTGTGTGGCGTGAGAGGTCAGGTTTTGGGTGGTGTTGCGGGTGTAAGTGGTGTGTGGTGTTGCGGGTGTAAGTGGTGTGTGGTGTAGGAGGTCAGGTTTTGGGTGGTGTTGCGGGTGTAAGTGGTGTGTGGTGTAGGAGGTCAGGTTTTGGGTGGTGTTGCAGGTGTAAGTGGTGTGTGGTGTAGGAGGTCAGGTTTTGGGTGGTGTTGCGGGTGTAAGTGGTATGTGGTGTAGGAGGTTTTGGGTGGTGTTGCGGGCCTGCAGGTATAATAGGTGTGTGGTTTGATCATAGAGAGTACATAGGAACTAGGGGAAAGGGGCCTGGCAGCGCAGCTTCTACTGCACATGCTGAGGGCAAAAGAGCTTGCTGTCCATTGAATTCAATATTGGAAACCACAGTGATTTTCAACAGCCAAAGAAAACCTAATTGGCCAAGGTGTCATTTTGTGTAGCAGCATGTGAAACTATTGTTTTTGTGCCAGTGTCTCAACTTTCTCAATTTTGTCAACCAAAGCTCCTTGGGTTTGGTTAAAGCCACTTGGGACTGAGAGGGTTAATTGTGTGTGTGACGGGTGTGCTCCAAGTGAAGCGTGCGTGCGTGCGTGTGTGTGTGACAGGTGTGCTCCAGGTGAATTGTGTGTGTGTGAGTGTGTGTGCGTGCGTGTGCGTGTGTGTGTGACAGGTGTGCTCCAGGTGAATTGTGTGTGTGTGCGTGCGTGCGTGCGTGCGTGCGTGTGTGACAGGTGTGCTCCAGGTGAATTGTGTGTGTGTGTGTGCGTGTGTGCGTGTGTGCGTGTGTGCGTGTGTGCGTGTGTGCGTGCGTGCGTGTGTGCGTGCGTGCGTGCGTGCGTGCGTGCGTGCGTGCGTGCGTGCGTGCGTGCGCGCGTGTGTGTGTGTGTGTGTGTGTGTGTGTGACGGGTGTGCTCCAGGTGAATTGTGTGTGTGTGTGTGTGTGTGTCTGTCTGTGTGTGTGTGTGAGACGGGTGTGCTCCAGGTGAATTATGTGTGCGTGTGTGTGTGTGTGTGACGGGTGTGCTCCAGGTGAATTGTGCGTGCGTGCGTGCGTGTTTGTGTGACGGGTGTGCTCCAGGTGAATTGTGTGTGTGTGTGTGTGTGTGTGTGTGTGTGTGTGAGACGGGTGTGCTCCAGGTGCGTGCGTGTGTGTGTGACAGGTGTGCTCCAGGTGAATTGTGTGTGTGTGCGTGCGTGCGTGCGTGCGTGCGTGCGTGCGTGCGTGCGTGCGTGCGCGCGTGTGTGTGTGTGTGTGTGTGTGTGTGTGTGACGGGTGTGCTCCAGGTGAATTGTGTGTGTGTGTGTCTGTCTGTGTGTGTGTGTGTGTGAGACGGGTGTGCTCCAGGTGAATTATGTGTGCGTGTGTGTGTGTGTGTGTGACGGGTGTGCTCCAGGTGAATTGTGCGTGCGTGCGTGCGTGTTTGTGTGACGGGTGTGCTCCAGGTGAATTGTGTGTGTGTGTGTGTGTGTGTGTGTGAGACGGGTGTGCTCCAGGTGCGTGCGTGTTTGTGTGACGGGTGTGCTCCAGGTGCGTGCGTGTTTGTGTGACGGGTGTGCTCCAGGTGAATTGTGTGTGTGTGTGTGTGTGATGGGTGTGCTCCAGGTGAATTGTGCGTGCGTGCGTGCGTGCGTGCGTGTTTGTGTGACGGGTGTGCTCCAGGTGAATTGTGTGTGTGTGTGTGTGTGTGACGGGTGTGCTCCAGGTGAATTGTGTGTGTGTGTGATGGGTGTGCTCCAGGCGGGCGCAGGCTTCGGCAGCGGGACCGGAGGAGGGTGCAGGGGGAGCAGGACGCCCCGGTGATTGACGAGTCTGCGCTCAGCGAGGAGCAGCTGCTGGCGCTCAGGCAGGCTGAGAGTCGCATCGGCCGGGAGTACGTCTACCGCCTGGAGAAGGTCAGAACCTCAGTGTGTGTGTGTGTGTGTGTGTGTGTGTGTGTGTGTGTGTAACTGTGTGTGTAACTGTGCGTGTAACTGTGCGTGTAACTGCGTGTGCGTGTGTGCGTGCGTGTAACTGCATGTGTGTGTGCATGTAACTGTGTGTGTGTGTGTAACTGTATGTGTAACTGCGTGTGTAACTGTGCGTGTGAGTGTATATGTGTGTGTGTGTGTGTGTGTGTGTGTGTGTGTAACTGTGTGCGCGTGTATATGTGTGTGTGTGTGTGCGTGTGTGTGTGTGTGTGTAACTGTGTGTGTGTATGTATGTGTGTGTGTTTGTTTTATGGTGTGCGTGCATGTGTTTGTGCAAGTGTTTTATGGTCTGTGTGTGTTTTATATTCAATGCACGTGTTTCATGATCAGTGTGTGTGTTTTCCGGTGTGTGTGTGTATGTATGTGTGTGTTTTGGTCTGTAGCGGTCCCGGAGCAGTCCCAATGCCAGGTACAGGTGTTCCCTCTGTGAGCTGCTGCTGGACTCGGTCCCTGCCGCCCACAAACACATCCGGGAGAAGTGGCACAAGAAGAGGGTCCGGGTAACTATGGATACACTGTCAACCTGCATGATAATACACAGAGAAGAGAGGAGAAGCATATGATGCCATCCTGTGATTGGTTATTAACAAAGCGGGAGGAGCTGATGCTGTTGGACATCAATCTGCATGATAATACTCTGATTGGCTCTCCGGAGGTGGAGGAGGAGCTGTGATAACCCTGTCCTGTGATTGGTTGGCAGGAGAGGCGGGAGGAGCTGATGCTGGCGGAGATCTTGCCCCCCACGGAGCTGCAGGTTGGAGCCGTGGAGGTGGCCCTGGAGCAGGAGGTGCTGGCGGTCGGGCTGAGTGAGGAGGATGTGAAGACGAGGCGCCACATCCTGTCTTCCATGCAGGAGGTGATCAGAGCCACACTGCCAGGTACGTCTCCCATGCGCCACTTCCCCTACAACCCATAGCCCCTTCCCCAGCGACCCAGAGCCCCTTCCCCAGCGACCAAGAGCCCCTTCCCCAGCGACCCAGAGCCCCTTCCCCAGAGACCCAGAGCCCCTTCCCCAGCGACCCAGAGCCCCTTCCCCAGCGACCCAGAGCCCCTTCCCCAGCGACCCAGAGCCCCTTCCCCAGCGACCCAGAGCCCCTTCCCCAGCGACCCAGAGCCCCTTCCCCAGCGACCCAGAGCCCCTTCCCCAGCGACCCAGAGCCCCTTCCCCTACGACCCAGAGCCCCTTCCCCAGAGACCCAGAGCCCCTTCCCCAGAGACCCAGAGGCCCTTCCCCAGAGCCCCTCCCTCTGGCACCTTGCCTCAGTACCCCTGTACTTGCTCGCTCACATGAAACAAAATGTCTTCCTGTCTCTTCAGATTGTTCGTTGAGGTTATATGGATCTTCTTGCACTAAATTTGGTTTCAAGGACTCAGATGTCAACATAGATATCCAGTTTCCTTCCCACGTGAGTCCCAACATGCATGACAAGCTCCCTAACGCTCATCCTTTTCTCTCTTTTATCTGACTGCCATTTTCCTTTATGAATGTTGTGGAATGATTTGTTACTACAGATGCATCAGCCAGATGTGCTTCTCATGGTCCAGGACAGTCTCTCTAACAGCTGTGAGTACAGACAGATATGTGGGTGTCAATCATTTTCCGACTCGACATCTTGATTGACATCTACACGATGTAGCGGTACCTCAAAAAAAGGGTAGTCTGACATCACAACTTTTTTCATACTATTAAACAGTATTTTTGTGTAGAACATACATTTAATACCCTATATACAACACATTTACGACACTAAATCATTTTTGTGAGAAATGTCAGTTATAAGTTTTGCAGCTATGGAATGTGATGGAGAGTGTAATTACCCTTTAGTAAGACTGATCTGAGGTCAGTGTGTGTGACTGCTTCCAGCCCTGTACAGAGACCTCCAGGCTGATTTCCACGCCCGGGTCCCTGTGCTCATCTGCCAAGAAAAGGCCAGGTGGGGACTGTCAGCCCAACCCAATCCCTCCATCTCTCTCTTCATCCTCCTCTTTCCCTCCCTCGTTCTCCCTTTCCTGTCAGACTCTCTTCTTTCACATCCTTCTCTCTTTCTCTCCATCTTCTGAGATTGGATGTACCATACATGTATGAGTAGAGGTGCAGTTTCTCTTCTTGCAGATATCAGTCAGTTTTGATGCATTTGTATTGCAGATATCAGTCAGTTTTGATGCATTTGTATTGCAGATATCAGTCAGTTTTGATGCATTTGTATTGCAGATATCAGTCAGGGTTGATTCAGTGGAGACTTCTAAATACAGTGCAGTCTTGAGTATTTAGACACCCATCACCTTATATGGATGCAAATACCCTAAAATAAAAGGTGACAGTTTGCACCTCATATTCATTGTTTCATTTCAAATGCAACGTGCTGGAGCACACAGCCAAAAGAACTGAAATTGTACCACTGTCCAAATACTTATGGACTTGCCCTGTATGTTGGGACAGGAAGTAGGGTCTTCCTGCTCTGAGAGTCTTTGGTGCTTATGTGAAGTAGAATACTTTTTAAACACAGATGAATCTCAGTTTCCTAAAATAGGCTTCTGTGGGAGCTAATGTTCGGGTGTTCAGCTTACTCCAGCGTGTCGTTCAGGGATACGCACTGCTATCAGGGCACTCGCTGCGTTCCAAACCGCATACTAGCGTACTACTCATGCTAAATCACAGGCTGATTTTCGCTGAAACGTAGTATGTGTAGTATGCGATTTTGGACGCAGCTGCTGAGTTAGTTGTGGCCTTTACTGATGATGTCATCACCCCGCAGCGGGCTCATCTGTAAGGTGAGCGCCGGAAACGAAAACGCCTACCTGACGACCACGTACCTGTCCGCGCTGGTCGAGCAGGAGCCCCGCCTCCTGCCGCTGGTGGTCAGCCTCCGACGCTGGGCACAGGTGAGTCCCTCTCCACCTGTCACTCGCTGCTCAAAGACGTGTATGTCAGGTTAGGTGTGAACTCCTTCCTGGAGTTCGTCCCCAGGCGCTGCACTGCGGCTACCCACTGCTCCTAAGTAACTAGGATGGGCAAAGTGCAGTGGACACATTATCCCGCGGGGCTCAGTAGTGTCTTATTGTATCTTCTCTAGATCTGCCACGTGGACCAGCCAGAGGAGGGGGGCCTGCCCCCATACGTCCTGGCCCTCATGGTCATCTACTTCCTGCAGCAGCGCAGAGAACCTGTCCTGCCCGCCTACCTGGGCACCTGGGTAATTTCCTATGTCCTTCACCTGTGCCCTTCCCCTGTGCCACACCCTTACCTGCACCTGATTCCTGTCTGGTTAGCCTTGTTACACCACCCCGTACCTGTACCAGTCTTCCCCCTGTCCCACTCTTTTGATTGCCTCTGGAGTCTGTTATTGGTGTAATTGTTCCAAACTGTTTTTCTAGTAAGCCTATTGTTTGGCCTATGTCTCGCAGACTCCAAAGGCAATTAAAAGCCAAGAATGAAGACTAGATGCAGAAGGTGTTCTTATACCTGCACTAAGAAAGCGATTGAATACACACAAACAGCTAAGAAGCCAACCGTCCAATTACTTATATAAAAAGGGATGCAATTCCTGCACAATATGAATGTAAATACCCTCAAATTAAATGTGACCGTCTACTCTTGCTCTATTTCAAATCCAATGTGCTGGAGCACAGAGCCAAAAGAATGGAAATGGTACCACTGTCCCAATACGTACGGACTGCACTGTCCATACCCTCACGTGTCCCACTGTTCCTCCTGCTGCAGATTAAGGAGTTCTCTCTGAGCAGGCTGGGGGATTTCAGACTGACAGGGCTAGAGGCGGGCTCTGTGCTGTGGGAGTATTGCCCCGCCCCTGAGCAGGCCACGCCCCCCACAGAGCGCTGCTTCAGACAGGACAAGGTGAGCCCCGCCTCCTTTTACCAGCACACTGCAGACGGCACATTATAGCACAAACACGCTTACAATGAGACACTTGTGTGTGTGTGTACGTGTGTGTGTGTGTGTGTGTGTGTGTGTGTGTGTACGTACGTACGTGCGTGCGTGTGTGTGCAGGCACCCCTGCTCTTCCCAGCTGAGAGGCGGACCTCCGTCAGGGTGGGGCAGCTGTGGCTGGAGATGCTGCGTTTCTATTCGCTGGAGTACCACATGGCCGGTCACGTGATCAGCGTCCGCACCGACTGCCTGCTGACCCGCGAGGCTCGAGACTGGCCCAAAAACAGGATCGCCATCGAGGGTGAGGCTCCGCCCCTGCCCGTGCATTCAGTCTCTACCATTGGTCGCCACAAGGCCAAGTTTTAGCTGTAATGGGGAAATGGCCATTTGATATTTGGGTTCAAGCTACACTGTGCAGCTTTTGAAATGCAGGGCTCTACATTTACAGTTGAAAAATCTAGAAAAATGTTGTCCAGTGAGCCCACATCAATTTCTATGAGTAAATACTGTAGAGGGGAGCACTGTAGAGTACTGAAATTACATTTTTCTTGCAGTTTAATGCTGCAAAAATCATAAGATATTAAGGAAGATCCAGGTGCAGTCAAGATACTATGTGCCGATGTTATCTGCATAATTATTTTTGGTCTAATTATTGATTTAATTAAATTATTTTACATAATACATACAGCTCACTGTTTGCCCAGTGCCAGCCAGAAGCAGATGGGCTCCCCCTCTGAGCTTGGTTCTGCTCAAGGTTTCCTCCTGATAGTCAGGGAGTTTTTTTCCGTGCCACTGTCACCCGAGGCTTGTTCTGAGGGGGTCTCAGGTGTCGGCTCTTCGTAAAGCTGCTTTGCGACAATCTTGCATTGTTAAAAGTGCTATACAAATGAAATTGAATCGAATCGAAATGCTTGGCAAGGGCTTAACAGGGGCGGTCTCTTATGTTTATTGAATTAGATCCGTTTTCGGTGAAGAGGAACGTGGCCGGAACAGTGAACAGCCAGCTGATGTTCAGCTATATCCTCCACTGCCTGAAAGCCACCTACAAGTACTTCGGCCTGCCCCACCCCGCCAATCACAAGCCGCTCTCGCAGCGGCGGGCCAATCGCGGGGCGGAGGGCGTGGCCCTGTGCGAGGAGGGCCCGGACGACCTGGGGCTGGGCGGCCTGGCGGTGACGTCAGACGACGGCGGGGGGGCCGGCCGCGGCTCGGACTGCGTGATCGAGGAGGAGGTGATCGAGGAGGAGGTGATCGAGGAGACGGAGGAGAGCGAGGACGTGGACCCCACACACCTCCCCTACTTCCCGCAGGAGGCGGAGCCCGAGAGCCTGTCGGACTCCGAGGGGCCCGCGCCCGAGCGGGACAGCGAGGACCGGCCGGGGAACCGGCCGGACGAGGAGGAGGAGGAGGAGGAGGAGGAGGAAGATGAGGAGGAAGGAGGAGGAGGAGTGGCGTTTCGGCAGTGCCTCTTGGACAGCCTCAGTCCCGAGGAGATGTTCCCCCTGGACACTGTGTCAGCGGAGGAGCTGCTTTCCGAGGGGGAGGGGCCGGGGGACACGCCCAGCTCGGTCGGGGAGGAGGAGCCAGGCCCCCAGCCGGCCACTCCCGGCTCTTCCGCCGGGGAAAACGGGCGGCCCGAGAACGAAGGCCACGCCCCCGGCAGTCTGCACTACGAGTTCAGCAAGCTGGCCTTCACCCGGGGAAAGGTAGCCTTCCCGTGTCCCCACAACACCTGAACAATCACACAAACACTACGCGGTGTTTAACTCTGTGTTGCAGCACTGTGAGAGGGTGTGTGAGGCAGACCTGGGTCAAAATATTGTTCCTTATTCAAAAAGATTCTAGCAATTGTCTGTGCTTGATTGATCATGCCTGGTGCAATTGAGCCAACCAAGAGGACAAGACGGACCGGAAGGGGTTTGCACTTTTTGAGTGTATTTCACGGGTTCCAATGCACCAGACAAGCTCAGTAAAGCACAGAAAAGTATTGAAACAAAAAGCAATGGCATTTGAGCCAGGTTTGGTGTGAGGCAGGATTAGTTGCGATGGCAGGCGGTGGGTATCAGTCACGGTAGAGGGTGTGTGTGTGACGTGGTAGCATTGACACTCAGCACCTAAATGTGTTTGTCTCCCACAGTCCCACACTCTGGTGTGCAGCCTTTGTAAGCGTGATGGACACTTGAAGCGAGACTGTCCTGAAGATTTCAAGAGGGTTGAGCTGGACTCTCTGCCTCCCATGACGCCAAAATTCCTTAAAATACTGAACGAAGTTTGTGTTCAGTGCTACAGTGAGTTCCCGCCTCAACCAAAACTTCACCACACTCCAGTCTTGATCTAGAATTGATGATTTAATGTTCAGAATTTGTGGCATGTACTCCACAGCATATAGACAGCGTCTACTCCACAATGTATAGTGTTTTCACAGTGTCTACTCCACAGCATGTACACAGTGTGTACTTGTCCTCAGTGCTGTGTCCCTCTATAGAGATGTCCATTGTAGTGTTGTTTATCTCTCTGTAGAGACTCAGTCATGCCGTTTCTCTCTCTGTAGAGACTCAGAGATCTGTGCCGTTTCTCTCTTTGTAGAGACTCAGAGATTTGAGCTGTTTCTCTCTGTAGAGACTCTGAGATTTGTGCAGTTTCTCTCTCTGTAGAGACTCAGAGATTTGTGCCGTTTCTCTCTCTCTGTAGAGACTCAGAGATTTGTGCCGTTTCTCTCTCTGTAGAGACTCAGAGATTTGTGCCGTTTCTCTCTGTAGAGACTCAGAGATTTGTGCCGTTTCTCTCTCTGTAGAGACTCAGAGATTTGTGCCGTTTCTCTCTTTGTAGAGACTCAAAGATTTGTGCTGTTTCTTTTAGGCGATTTTGCTCCAGATGAGCTGGAGGAGCGGGTTCGAGAGCACATCCTGCAGGACCTGGAGAAGCACATCAGATTCCAGTTTGAAGGTACTGCTGCTGGGGTCAGACTACATACCCCAGAGTCCATCCTGTTTTACCCCCACATCACACCAGAGAGACCACCATGTTGTACCCCCACATCACACCAGAGAGACCATCCTGCTGTACCCCCACATCACACCAGAGAGACCATCCTGCCCTACCCCCACATCACACCAGAGAGACCACCCTGCTGTACCCCCACATCACACCAGAGAGACCATCCTGTTGTGCTCTCCCTCCCTTCTGTATTTCTGTCTTTAATTTGTACTTCCTGATTGACAGGAGCCAAGCTGAGGCTGTTTGGTTCTTCAAAGAACGGCTTTGGGTTTAAGCAGAGCGACCTGGACATCTGCATGGTCCTGGAGGGTCGAGAGAGTGTCGAGGTGACGGGTTTCTCCCATTATATCAGCGATACACTGCGCCCGAGATCCAGTGTGCTTACTCACCTGAAACTGCAGGGCTTATTAACAACAATATTTATTACGAAGAATGTAATTTGTTCACAATGATTTGTTATTATTATATGTTATTTATCCAAAGCAATGCAGAGCTAAGGGCCTTGCTCAAGAGCTGTGCAGATCTTATTGTGGCTACTCCAGGGCTTGAACCGCCAACCTCCCGGGTCTCAGTCATGTACCTTGGCCACTAGGCTACAGGCTGTGAATATGAATTATGCCATTCTCTGCAACATTTTCATACTGCTCAACATTTTAGGGATTGGACTGCATTGCCATCATAGACAGCCTGGCCAGGGACCTGAAGAAGCACCCAGGTGATTACTATTTCATGTCAGGTTACAGTCCCTCAAAAACCAAGAAATAAATGTTTTACTTTATTTATGCACACAGACGCTCCTTGCTATCTTTAGATATCAGAATCAATCTATATTCATGTGCAGGTGTGTGCCTGCTTTGACTGAGTGTAATTTGCTGTTCCTGTCTTAAAATGTATCTGGAAAGTCAGTGTGCACAGCTATTGCTTTGTTTCCCTTGGCTGAAAGGCCCATAGTTCATTACACAGTATTTGTTGTCTGTGAAATGTTGGTCAAATGTTTGATGGGAATTGTATTGCAGTGCTAAACCAGAAGATTGGTTTAGCAACAGACAGAAGAACATTCAATTTAGAGCTTATGAAATTGGATTGCATTGTATTAGCAAACACAAAATGTGTTATGACATTACCGCAACATTGGAAGGACATATTCTTTAGCTGGGTGTTTCTACTGTGATGAACAACAGATGCGGTTTAAAAAACGAGAAGAAGGCTTAACCCACCCCGCTGTGTTAAACCCATAGGCTTGCGCAACATCCTGCCCATCACCACAGCCAAAGTGCCCATCGTGAAGTTCTTCCATGTGAGGACCGGTCTAGAGGGAGACATCAGCCTCTACAACACCCTGGTACCCTGCCATATAGTGCTCCCTATAACGTGTGCATGAGTCTACAACACCCTGGTACCCTGCCATATAGTGCTCCCTATAACGTGTGCATGAGTCTACAACACCCTGGTACCCTGCCATATCGTGCTCCCTGTAACGTGTGCATGAGTCTACAACACCAATAACAACACAAACAACAAATAATGTAACAACACCCTGGTTCCCCGGCATATAATCGCAATCAGTAAATCGCCTGCCTCATTTAGTTTTTTTATCATACGTTGGACATGTCAGGACTGAGGGTATCCCCACTCCGTTGTAGAGTTGGTGGGGTGTGGATGTGTTGTTCCCTCGCCCCTCTCACTGTAGCCCGGTCCCTGCAGGCTCTGCACAACACACAGCTCCTGGCGTCCTATGCCGCCATTGATCCGCGGGTCAAACAGCTCTGCTACGTCATGAAGGTGTTCTCCAAGGTGAGCTCTCCTGCCAGTGCTCTGTGCACTCTCAGCCCAGCTACGACTACAGCCTACAGCTTAGCAACGAGACCGCTAACAAACACTGCAGTTAGCAAACATTATGGCCTAACAATCACTGCCTCCTAACAATCACTACAGCGTAACTGACACTGCAGCCTAACAATCACGACAGCCTAACTGACACTACAGCTGAACAATCACTGCTGTTTATCAGACACTTCAACCTAATGGACAATACAGCCGAACAATCATTAGTCTGTCGCTCAGCAACAAGTTGCCCTACAGTCTAACAGACACAACAGCCACACTGCAGTTTGCAAACACTACAGCCGAACAATCGCTACAGACTATGTCTGCTGCTGTCTCACAGATGGATTTAGTCATTTTTGGATTTGATTTCTGATTTAAAGCTTTATGGTTTTTCATTGTGCTGTGCTCAGTCATGTTAAATATTCTGTTGCTATGGTGTGAGTGCATTGGTAGTCATAGTAACCTCTACAGGTGGATGTACTCATGATAACACATGTATGCAGGTGCATGTGTAGTCACGGTGACGCTTGTTTGCAGGTGTGCGATATTGGGGATGCATCGCGGGGAAGCCTGTCCTCCTACGCCTACACCCTGATGGTGCTGTACTTCCTACAACAGAGAGACCCGCCCGTCATACCTGTCCTGCAAGAGGTACCGACATCTGAACATGCCCCACTAAAACATGCCAGAATGATCCGGAACGTACTGCTTACCACTACACCCCGTTACCTTGCACCCGAGTACAGTACACTTACACTTAGACTTCAGCGCCCCTGCTTCCTGCTCGATGTGCTGGGTCATGAGTTTCATTTTCCACAGATTCACGATGGGGATAAGAAGCCGGAGGTGATGGTTGACGGATGGAATGTTTATTTCTTCAACAACCTGGAAGATCTGGTGAGTGCGTTTCCTGTGTGGCGAGTGAGTTCCTGTGTGGCGAGTGAGTTCCTGTGTGGCGAGTGAGTTCCTGTGTGGCGAGTGAGTTCCTGTGCGGTGAGTGGGTTTCCTGGGGAACCCTTAACTTATGTTTGTGTGTGTGTGTTTGCACAGCCCAGTCGGTGGCCTGCATACAGGACAAACACGGAGAGCGTGGGGCAGCTGTGGTTGGGTTTGCTGTGCTTCTACACGGAGGAGTTTGACTTCAGGGAGCACGTGGTCTGCATCCGCCGCAGGCTTCCGCTCACCACCTTCAAAAAGCAGTGGACCTCCAAATACATCGCCATTGAAGGTGAGGACCACGACACACCGAGCGCTCTGCTCTGGAGGGGCTGGAACGGACCAAGCGCTCTGCTCTGGAGGGGGGGCTGGAATGGACCAAGCACTGTGCTCTGGAGGGGGGGCTGGAATGGAGCAACCGCTGTGCTCTGTAGGAGGGGCTGGAATGGACCAAGCACTGTGCTCTGTAGGGGGGACTGGAATGGACCAAGCGCTCTGCTCTGTAGGGGGGGCTGGAACGGACCAAGCACTCTGCTCTGGGGGGGTGACTGGGACTTTACTGTTAAAATAGGCACATGAACATACCAGGTTGTAAGTTGATATTAACAGCTTTATCTGTTACACTGCAGATCCTTTTGACCTGAACCATAACCTGGGGGCAGGTCTCTCCAGGAGGAGTAAGTACACCGTCTGCTTTTTCACCTGCATCACCGCCTGGTTCACTTGTACCTGCACCACCTCATTCAGCTGTTTATACCCTCGAAAAGATGTGTTTCTTTCATTTTACAAGTGACCAATTTCATCATGAAGGCCTTCATCAATGGAAGAAGAGTATTTGGCTCTCCAGTGAAGGGTTTCCCCCCGGAGTACCCCTCCATAATGGTGCGTCTATAAACCGTGGAGAACCACATACACACACACGCACACACACATACACACACACGCGCACACACACACACACACACACACGGTCTCAGTGTGTCACTCTCTCCACGCTCTCTGCACAGGAGTACTTCTTCGACCCGGAGGTGCTGACAGAGGGCGAGCTGGCTCCAAACGACCGCTGCTGTCGAATCTGTGGGAAGATTGGCCACTTCATGAAGGACTGTCCACTACGCAGGAAGTAAGAGCTGCCTCCTGTCTGCTCAAGATGACATGCTGGATAAGGCAAATAAACATGAACATGTTCACAGACTTCTTTTAAACCTGAGCAAGCCTTAAATCCCTTTGCCCAAAAAAGGTCTTGACAAGAATAGGCACACATGCCCCCCCCCCCCCCCCCCAGCCTCACATAAACTCATGTACACTCTCACACTCACATACACTCACACACACTCACGTACGCTCACTCAGTCCTGAGTGAACGGACAAAGGAGTTGATTGGGAAAATGATAATGGAAGAATCTACATTTCAGCTTACATGTATGTGCGGGTATGTGTGTATTTGTATGTGTTTGTGTGTGTGTGTGTGTGTGTGTGTGGTGTGGTGTGTATGTATTGTCTATAGCAGCGCTACTTAACTCCACATCCTGCAGGTCGCAGTGTCTGCAGGCATTTGCTCCTACCATGTGCTACAACACCTGATCTCACTCATTATTTTACCTGCTTGGTTCAGATGGTAAATGGCTGGCATTTGTTGTGCGTCTAGTGTGTAGTGTGTAGTGTGAGTGTGTCTGTGCGTGCATGTAGTGTGTAGTGTGTATGTATTGTGTATTGTGTATAGTGTGTGTGTGCATGTGTTTATGTATTGTGTATAGTGTGTGTGTGTGTGTGTATGTGTATATGTATAGTGTGTGTGTTGTGTGTATGTATTGTGTATAGTATGTGTAGTGTATATGTATTGTGTGTAGTGTGTGTATGTATTGTGTATAGTGTGTAGTGTGTAGTGTGTGTATGTATTTGTATTGTGTGTGTGTGTGTGTGAGTATGTATTGTGTATAGTGTGTGTGTGTGTGTGTGTGTGTGTGTGTGCGTGTGTGTATGTATTGTGTATAGTGTGTGTGTGTGTTGTATGTATTTTGTATAGTGTGTGAGTGTGAGTGTGAGTGTATATAGTGTGAGTGTGTGTGTGTGTGTGTGTGTGTGTGTGTGTGTGTGTGTGTATAGTGTGTGTGTGTGTGTGTGTGACGGCTGTGCTTGCGCTGCAGAGTCCGGCCGCGGCGGGGCCAGGAGGACGGGCGGTGGCAGGGTGAGCAGGAGCCCCAGGACCACGCCCTGCAGCAGACAGACAGACGGAGGCAGGAGGACTGGGACACCAGAGAGAGGCGCTGTTTCCTCTGCGGCTCCCACGCCCATATCAAGAAGGAATGTCCCCAACAAAGGAACCCTACAGGTGAGCTCTGTTTGAAGTTGATGTACTCCTCAAGGGTTCAAATTTTATCTATGTGATCGCTCTAGGACTGTACTTTCCTCTAGGGTCTTCAAGGCATTGTCCCTGGTAATGATTTGCACCATTGTACATTGCTCTGGATAAAAGCGTGTACTAAATGACTGTAATGTGATGTCTCTTGCTCTCTCTCTCTCTCTCTCTCTCTCCTGCTGTCTCGCTCACTCACGCTCCCATTTGCCACAGGGACACCTTTCTCCCCTTCTGCTCCCAGTCATCTAAAGAACCACAGAGACAAACGGGTGAGCCCCTTTGTACATGAATACACCCCTATGTGTACATACACACACACACACACACACACACACACACACACACATCCACTGTGCATGCAACATTATGCTCCTTACCTACTTCTCTTACTAATATAGATGGTGTCTGTTTACTTTGTGTGTGTGTCTGTCTGTCTGTCTGTCTGTCTGTCTGTCTGTCTGTGTCTAGGGCTCGCCTCAGCAGGAGGAAAAGAAGCAGGTGATTTTGAGCCCTGCAGCAGGTGAGTTACCTTGAGACCCGTGTGTTAACTGACAGCCATTCAACACAGGTGTGTGTGTGTGTGTGTTGTGTATGTGATGTGATGTGTGGTGTATGCCTATCTATTTCAGGTAGTCTTGTGAGCAGGAATATGACTCAGGGAAGAACCTGGCAGAAGAAAAGCAGCCAGCACTAAGAGTAGCAGGAGGAGCAGAAGGAGGAGCAGAAGGAGGAGGAAGAGGAGAAGGAGCTCCACTTGGTTCTCTGTGCTGCAGGGAGACGCAGGTCTTCCAGTCCTCCACACTGAAACTGACACTGAGCCAAAGGTGTTGATGTTTTTTTTTTTTTTTAACTCCTTTCAGTGGTGGTTTTTATTCGCCATCAGTGTTTTAAACCAAAGCCATTGTTGTGCGTTTATTTTGTTAATTAAATTGTCTTTTTTTTTTACGCAACAATTGGTTATTTTATTTGATTTCTTTGCACTGTGAAACTGCATTCATGTCCAGCAGGCACAGTAGCTTAAGTTTTGAAAGTGGAACAGCGTGTGATGACATGAGCTTGCAGGTCTAAGGCATTTCTGTTGAGCGATGGTGTGCTGTCAGAACAGGGCCGTGTCCTTTTGACTTTTGAATATGCGCAAGTAATAATCTGTTTTCCAATAATCAATTCTTCAATATTCTGCTTCTCAAAAAAAACATACAGTATAAACATAATTAAACCACAGGTCCCCAAAACACTTGCACGCACACACACACGCAATTAATTCCTTTGGCCTGGCACTGTGGTCCACTAGCTGAGAGTGTGATTGAGTGTTTGTGAACGCTTGCTTGTGCAAAAACCAAATTAAGGAATTAATTCAAGTTGCTTTTCTGTACATGAAGTAAATTGTTGCTGGTATCCAAAAAACTAGTTTTGCACATGGTCTGAGAACATTAATACCCTTATGGAAATGGAATATTCTGCAATATATTGAAGTAAACTTTGTCATGATCAGAACAAGATACTGCAACATTTCAAAAATGTGCATAAATATACGAAGAATTGGCATTTTCAGATATTGCTAAAATGTTTTTTTTAAATGTATAGATGTGGAATATGTCATTTTCCAAAAAGTCAATTTTATATGTTTTATATATCGGTGTATTCAAATTCCATAAGGGTGTTTTTTTTATTTCTTTAATTTAGTTATTGTGTCAAATGTTTAGGTGTGTTTCAAATAAACATTTTAATGTCTGATACCAGGAATATTGATTTAATTCAAAAGCGCACAGCCCTAACTGTGAGTTTGTTTTGCTGGATGACGTTATGGCCTCTGTGCTTTGGGTAACGAGGAGGGGCTCAAGCTCATTTTGCTGCTATAACTGAATCTACTGTCTGCCAAACCTGCCCCGGAAATAAAAGCTGTTAAAAACCTACTGATTTGCGTTTCCATGACTCCTGAGTTTTTGTCTTTTTTTTTTTTGCCATGGAACTAAAGAGAAAATATCCGAAATAGCAGCTGATAAAAGTGCACACGGGTAATAAAATAGCCAAAGAAATGGCATATATTCACTGTTCGCATAGAACCAAGAGAATGCCGTTAGTGATGAAGTATACACATGCGAGTATTTATTTGACTTTTGGATCCTTGCCACTTAACGACGTAACATTGTAACTTGGCGTGACTCCTTTTGATTCCGCATTTAATTTTTCGTTGTATAAACACATTGTGTAACTAACTAAATTGTTGTAACTACTGTGCTCTGTACCGAACAAAATACCCAAGCAGGCCGTCTATTGGCCGAACTACATTGTCACTCACCGAATCCTCCTATCATGGGGCGTGTAGTAGGTTTACTCATACGTCAGCAGCTGTATGCGAATTTGCTTGTTTATGCCTAGTATTTCATGTGAACTAAACATGTCTGCGTCTCTAGTTCGAGCGACAGTTAAAGCTGTCAGCAAAAGAAGATTACTCCCTACAAGAGCTGCTCTGATTTTGGTGAGTCCATGACCGGTAGCACAACCTTGCTGTAGTTGCAGTAGCTGTTTTTACCTTGTTTGATAACTTCATGAGCCTTGTGCTTATCTAACCGTCCTCATGACGTCGGCTTGCTTTCGGGAAAGGTCTAGAGACGACTAGCTTGCCTGCTAAGCTAGTAAATTTTGTCCCACTGTGACATTGCTCTGCAGTTATCTTAGCCATGAAGCTAAATTGCTGCCCTGTGATATATCCAGTTAGCCTGTGCAAATAAAACAATTTTGTATTTTTGTAGCATATATAATCTGATGTAGAGGTTTTGTGGGTTGTCGAGCAGCCTGCTAACATTAGCTAACAAAACTGCAGCGAGCTAGCTCACGTTAAATCTGTTGTTTACGGGTTTTCGTTAAGGTTACAGTGTGTTTGTTATGTTGATAATTGACAACTAACTTTAAACGTGGATAAGTAGCAAAAAACAGTAGTTTGACCACTTAACGTTAACTACCGTGTCATATGAAGTAACACCACAGAACAACGGTAGCTAGCTAGCATCGTCCCTCAACACCAGCTCTCGTTGAGACACGACCTTCAGTGCCATGTAATTTTGTTAGCGATAGATAAGTTAACGACAAACTATCAGATTGTCAACAGGACGGTATCTATCGAGCCGTTACTTGCTCTGTCGAGCAAATGCTGGCCTAGCTAGCGAGGTGTGAGTGGACAGAAATATGCGTTATAATTGATCGAAAGATGAGTTTTAAAGCGTATTGTTTTGCCTTGGGGATTGCCTGTTTAGTTGACCAGGAATCGCGAGCACGTGGAATAACGATGCTATTTTGAAATGTATATCTTGTGTATATATATACATTTCATTTTTAGGTTCTATGCCATGCGGACGTATTGACGATAACCTGGGGTCAAATAAAACCAATAGACGGCATGTTCACTAACGTTGAGAGTTGAGTAGTGGCATGTCACTCATAATGCTGTTCTCACTTCCTTCTACAGACTCCCTCTGCAGTCTCTAAGATCAAGCACATGCTGGATGGCAAACCAGAATATGTGAGTTCTCATACGTTTCATTTACAATTACTTCAGACTTACCATTATTTGTAAAAAAAAAAAAAAAACCTTTTTAGAACATTCTCTGTGCCTCTCCCTCTGAGCAGATTGGCCTGAGAGTCGGTGTTCGGACCCGTGGCTGCAATGGGCTCACATACACACTGGACTATGCAACGAACAAGGGCACAGCAGATGAAGAGGTGATGCAGGATGGTGAGTATCTGCCCGGTCCCATCCCTTCATACCATCGCTTCCGACTTCCAGTTTAGAAAAGTACTATAAAGTAACGCCTAGTCGGAATCTCGGGCACGTCCAGAGTATACAGAGTTCCCAAGATGACGACGAACACCTCAGTTTTATTTTTTTGTGAAACCCATTATTCCAAGCCTGCATGAACGCAGTATGGTCGGAGTGACGCTAACTACATCCCCCTTTTCTCAGAGTTCCAACCTTCCGACAGGAGCAGTAAACGCACCGTTACTCCAACCCAGTCTCGTCCTTAAGTGCTTCAGGGTTCTTTTCCTTGCTTCGTCTACAGGTGTGACCGTGTTCATAGAGAAGAAGGCCCAGCTAACCTTGCTGGGAACAGAGATGGACTATGTGGAAAGCAAGCTGTCCAGCGAGTTTATCTTTAACAACCCCAACATCAAAGGAACTTGTGGTTGTGGAGAGAGCTTCAACATCTGACGCCGGGGGCCTGACACAGTTGACACGGCTCCCCTCCCTCTGCTCCTCTCCTGTCTTCCCTCTGTCCTCTCCATTACACCAGAATCCTTCAGTACGCACAGCGATCCTCTGGTTCATCGCCTCACTTATGGACCTGCTTATGTCCGTTTACTGTGACGCATACACGTCAGAAAGCTTTATATTGGAACTACTTGTGATGTTTTTGTGGGATGATACGTGACCTCCGGGATAGTCTAATCTAGGTCCTGTAGAAAGCGGTCTGATGAGGGGTGTGGTCTGTGCGAAGGACAGGCAGGTACTGCTCTGTCATTGGCTGGGTGTGGTACCTTGTGCCAGTGCTGCTCTACTCATTGGCTGGGTGTGGCACCCCCTGTGTCAGTGCTGCTCTGTCATTGGCTGGGTGTGGCACCCCGTGTCAGTGCTGCTCTGTCATTGGCTGGGTGTGGCACCCCCTGTGTCAGTGCTGCTCTGTCATTGGCCAGGTGTGGCTCCCTGTGTCAGTGCTGCTCTGTCATTGGCTGGGTGTGGCACCCCCTGTGTCAGTGCTGCTCTGTCATTGGCCAGGTGTGGCTCCTTGTGTCAGTGCTGCTCTGGCATTGGCTGGGCGTGGCAGTTCAGTGGTCTCATGTCAGTGTCCCCTCAACAGCACTACAGCTTCACACAAACGGTCTAACGCGAACATGCACACACCTTCAGCATGCTGAATATATATTGGTCTTGTTGTGGCAGTGTTTATAGTGGTTGTGGTGTATTTCCACTGTGCTAACTGGCACCATACCCAGGCCTGCAGACTGGTCACTGGGGCACACAGGATCTGTGGAGAGGTGTGTCAGAAAGGAGCCTAAACAGGTCACCTCAGTGTGCTGGCTGAATACTGAACATGGTTCAACTGTTACGCATTTTAACATTTCTGCAGTTCCTTGCCTTGCCGCCCCCTGTTCAATAGTTTTTATTTTTATTTTATTGTTTATTAAAAAATGATCTGTTTTTTTGTAATTTATTTCAGCACACTGCACGGGCTCTGTTGTGCTGTGTATGTAAATGATGATGCAAGCCCCTAAGAGTACAGGAAATGATGTCATCCAGAATCTGGATGTTTCAGAGTGGAGAGAAGTGTGCTTTGATACCAACTTTAAGGTTGTAAATTCTGTTTGTATTTTTCTCTTGAGTGTATGAATATATACGATGAATGAATGTCCCTTAACCCTGAAGCAACGCACAATTATTCTTTTTGTAGAAATACAAATGTAATGGAAAAGCAGATTCTGTTCCCATCCCAGGATTACTTTCTACAGTGTTATGTCAGAAATGTAACTAGTGCAATATGTGAACCGTAGGTGTGATTGCCATAAATACATTTTCATCAATGCCCCTCTATCGTCCCCTGTCTGCCTTCTGCAACCACCTCCACACCCAAGTAACGGGACCACAAGCAGTGCGCTCATTCCAACGACTTATTTTTCTCCTTTTTTATTTTCCTTCCTCCTTTTTCTACAATGAGCCCCACTCATTGGTGAGACTATAAAAAGAAGCTGGAAAAAGAAGTTGAGGGGGGGGAAATCAAGAAAAGGAGAATTAGGAAAATGGACTGTCCTTCAAGCGTCAGTTAGAAACCACGTCAGTTACAGACGTGGCAGATGGGCTGGAGATGGACCCACAGGTCTCATTTATACGTCACGCTTCCGAAAAAATACTTCTGCAAAGGACACGCTGATGTTTCCTTGCTCAAAGGAAAGTTTGGGAGTCCCTACCCTCTACTTCTGGCTCCTAGAAGGAACATTTAAGAGGTTGGAATAAAGATGGCAGAGCTCCATCGATTTCTGGGTGAGGTGCAAGGAAAGGGGGGAAAAAGAGGAGAAAAATAAGATTGGAATGAGCCCATTGTTTCTGAGAGAGAACCTAAGACCTATTCCTCATCACATTTAAATGAGTCACAGTTCCACAGGATACATTGAAATGTGATTAATGCTTTTCAGCCTGGTGGAAAGAGTCCACACACTAATGCAATCTCATAAATCATGAAATAAATATGAACCTTGCACAAATAAAATGATAATTCACAAATATATGTTGCATCTTTCAAATAGAATAATTGGTTAAGATCATAGGTTAGGGGTCATTGGTTATGTTCTTCTCACAAACCAATGATTACATTAATGTATTCGGCAGAGATTTGTTTCTGCAAGAAAATATTTGTGAACCAATTGTTTTGTAAGATACAAAATAATAATTTGTGAATCTCATTTGTGTATATACAATAACCCAATATGGGTATCACTGCCGCCTCACAGCAAGGAGGTCCTGGGTTCAAATCCCCGTCGGTCGGGGCCTCTCTGTGTGGAATTTGCATGTTCTCCCCGTGTTTACGTGGGTTAACTCCGGGTACTCCAGTTTCTTCCCACAGTCCACAGACATGCAGGTTAGGCTGATTGGAGAGTCTAAATTGCCCATAGGTATGAGTGTGTGAGTGAATGGTGTGTGTGCCCTGCGATGGACTGGCGACCTGTCCAGGGTGTGTTCCTGCCTTTCGCCCAATGTATGCTGGGATAGGCTCCAGCCCCCCTGCGACCCTGTTCAGGATAAGCAGGTTAAGATAATGGATGGATCGATGGATGATCCTTAAGGCCAAGGCTGAATAGTATCAGACAGGAAGTTCCTCTCAGGAAGTGCTGCCTTGCATGACTTCTGAAAACTGCATTCTGACCACAATGTCACACTTCTTCGTTCATGTCAAGGACAGGGTGTGATTCATCTACTGTCCACTAGAGGGCAAGCATGATGAGCAAACACCTACCGCATCAAAGTCACCTGTAGCCGAGGGGGGTGAGGAGAAGGAGGAGACTCACAGCCCTATATTAAAAGCAGGGGACAAACTGATGCTCTGGCTTTCCATCACAGCAGAACCCCATGGGCTGCTGCCCCACCACACTCCCATTGGTTGGGATTCTGAGGCTGCTGTAGGCTCAGTTCTGTAGAACTGGACTTGCTTCAATTGGCTGGGATCCTCAGGAGGCTGGTTGCCATGGGGGACGGAGGGTACGCGGGACCACCGAACGGCACCGTCGGTCCACCGTGCGCCCAGGACGCGGCGTGTAACGGCTCGATGCCTGCGGCCCAGAGTCCGCCCCTCCTGGTGGACGCCTGGCTGGTTCCGCTGTTCTTCGCCCTCATCATGCTGCTCGGCCTTGTGGGAAACTCTCTGGTCATCTACGTGGTCACCAAGCACCGGCAGATGAAGACGGTCACCAACTTCTACATCGGTACGAGCCGCAGTCTCTGCTGGTGCGCGGTTTAACGGCAGGCGCACGTGCTGATGGATGTGATTGAGGGAGGAGGTGGGAAACCAAGCATGGTTTCTCTGGATCCGAGAAAAATGAGCTTAGAGTTTGATGTGGTTCTGCCATAGTTTAATCTGAATGACTAATTCAACCTAATATCGAGACATGCCAGTCCTGTTGGTGTCTATCTTGGGTGTGTATTGCTAGGCCTTCTTCATCCTCATCAGCACAGCTTAGCAAGTTTTTTTGTAAAATTTCTATTTTATTATTTACAGCCATATAAAAATGTACCATTCCTGATGATTTAACATCAGAGGGGATTATCAGGCAAGCTGATAGCTATCTTTATGAACAGGTGTGAATTGTGTCCATTTTTAGGCTCTGACTGCAGGTTTCACCATTAGGGCTGAGAGTTGTTTGTTATTTCCAGCAAATCTGGCAACCACTGACATCCTGTTCCTAGTGTGTTGTGTTCCCTTCACTGCGACCCTCTACCCACTGCCCAGCTGGGTGTTTGGGGACTTTATGTGCCGACTGGTCAACTACCTTCAACAGGTAAAACCCACCTTCACCCAACGGCACCTCCTAAGGTAAGGGTGGAGTAGGTACAGCTGACAGACAATAGGGTGGAGTAAGTACAGCTGACAGAATGATAGGGTGGAGTGAGGGTGGAGTAAGTCAGGTGACAGATGATAGGGTGGAGTAAGGGTGCAGTAAGTACAGCTGACAGACAATAGGGTGGAGGTACAGCTGACAGATGATAGGGTGGAGTAAGTATAGCTGACAGACGATAGGGTGGAGTGAGGGTGGAGTAAGTACAGCTGACAGATGATAGAGTGGAGGAGTGGAGTAAGGGTGGAGTAAGTACAGCTGACAGAACGATAGAGTGGAGTAAGGGTGGAGGTACAGCTGACAGATGATAGGGTGGAGTAAGGGTGGAGTAAGTACAGCTGACAGACAATAGGGTGGAGTAAGGGTGGAGGAGGTACAGCTGACAGACAATAGGGTGGAGTAAGGGTGGAGTAAGTACAGCTGACAGATGATAGGGTGGAGTATGGGTGGAGTAGGTACAGTTGACAGCATAGGCTGGTGTGAAGGCCAGTTTAAAGTTAGGTAATATATGATTGTTGTGACTGGCAATTATCACATTTGAGCTCATGCTAGAATGACAGGTGATTGTTGTTATCACTATCATCATTGTGCCCATTGCTGAGACTTAAATTGAACCCATCGTTGGCTCAGTTGTCTTGACAATTTATTATAGAATCATCCCCTGTAATTATCTTTAGTGAAGGGTAAAGTAATCAACTAAGCTAACTTTAAAATAAATACATTGGAATTCCACACATTTGTTGAAAGTTTGAAAGACACAATTACAATGTTTCCGTACCTGTATGCTACCGATCAGATGGACTACAAAGATGTCAAGAATAACTCCCCTCAGTGATGTGTTATTATCGGCTACGTGTTTATATATTTTATGAGTGACAGCATTCAATATCAAAGTAATGAAATCCATTGGCCGAACATACTTTGCCTGCCTGTTTGTAAACTGGCCATAAGGGTGGTGTAGCTACAGCTCCCAGAGTATAGGGTGGTGTAAGTGTGGTGTAGGTTAAGGTGATGGTGTACAGGCAACCTCCTCCTGCAGGTGACGGTGCAGGCGACCTGCATCACGTTGTCGGCTATGAGTATCGACCGCTGCTATGTGACAGTTTATCCCTTTCAGTCTCTACGCCATCGAACACCGCGCATGGCCATGACTGTCAGCATCGGCATCTGGATAGGTACACCACTGCGCTCGCCTGGGTTTGGGCTGTGCGGGTTTGGGTTTGTGATGTGCGTTAGTGTTTGTGTTAGGGCTTGGGTTGGTGATGTGTCTTAGTGTTTGTGATAGGGTCTGGTTTTGGGTTGTGTGGGTTTGTGATAGGGCCTGAGTTTGGGTTGGTGATGTGTGTAAGTGTTAGGGCCTGCGTTTGGGTTGTGTGAGTGTTAGCGTTTGTGTAAGGGCCTGGTTTTGGGTTGTATGAGTTTGGGTTGTGTGAGTGTTAGTGTTTGTGTTAGGGCTTGGGTTTGGGTTGTGTGGGTTTGTGTTAGGACCTGGGTTTGGGTTGGTGATATGTGCCAGTGCTTGTGTTAGTGTTTGTGTTCATGTTAGGGTTGTCTGGGTTTGTGTTAGGGCATGGGTTTGGGTTGTGTGGGTTTGTGTTAGGGCCTGGGTTTGGGTTGTGTGAGTTTGGTTTGTGTGAGTGTTAGGCCCTGGGTTTGGGTTGTGTGGGTTTGTGTTAGGGCCTGGGTTTGGGCTGTGTGAGTGTTAGTGTTAGGGCCTGGGTTTGGGTTGTGTGAGTGTTAGTGTTAGGGCTTGGTTTTGGGTTATGTGGGTTTGTGTTAGGACCTGGCTTTGGGTTGTGTGAGTATGGGTTGTGTGAGTGTCAGTGTTTGTGTTAGGACCTGGGTTTGGGTTGTGTGAGTGTGGGTTGTGTGTCAGTGTTTGTGTTAGGGCCTGGGTTTGGGTTGTGTGAGTGTTAGTGTTTGTGTTAGGACCTGGGTTTGGGTTGTGTGCTTGTGGGTTGTGTGAGTGTCAGTGTTTGTGTTAGGGCCTGGGTTTGGGTTGTGTGTTAGTGTTTGTGTTAAGGCCTGGGTTTGGGTTGTGTGATCATTAGTGTTTGTGATAGGGGCTGGGTTTGGGTTGTGTGAGTGTTTGTGTTAGGACCTGGGTTTGGGTTGTGTGCGTGTGGGTTGTGTGAGTGTCTGTGTTTGTGTTAGGGCCTGGGTTTGGGTTGTGTGAGTGTTAGGGCCTGGGTTTGGGCTGTGTGAGTGTTAGTGTTAGGGCCTGGGTTTGGGTTGTGTGAGTGTTAGTGTTTGGTTTTGGGTTATGTGGGTTTGTGTTAGGACCTGGCTTTGGGTTGTGTGAGTATGGGTTGTGTGAGTGTCAGTGTTTGTGTTAGGACCTGGGTTTGGGTTGTGTGAGTGTGGGTTGTGTGAGTGTCAGTGTTTGTGTTAGGACCTGGGTTTGGGTTGTGTGAGTGTGGGTTGTGTGTCAGTGTTTGTGTTAGGGCCTGGGTTTGGGTTGTGTGATCGTTAGTGTTTGTGATAGGGCCTGGGTTTGGGTTGTGTGAGTGTCATGTCTCCGGCAGGGTCATTGGGACTCTCTGTGCCAGTGGCTGTGTACCAGCGGCTGGAGTCGGGCTACTGGTACGGCCCTCAGGTGTACTGCACAGAGTCCTTCCCCTCCCCCCAACACCAGAAGGCCTTCATCCTCTACACCTTCCTGGCTGTGTACCTTCTCCCGCTGCTCACCATCTGCCTGTGCCACGCCTTCATGATTAAGCGCATGGGCCAGCCTGCCGTGGAGCCCACAGACCACAGCTATCAGGTCAACATGCACCCATGCACTGCGTATGCGTGTGTGTGTGTACCTGTGTGTGTGTGTGTGTGTCTGTCTGTGTACCTGTGTGTGTGTTTGTGTGTCTTGTCTGTCTGTACAATGGTGTACCTGTGCGTGTGTGTCTCTGTCTGTCTGTAGAATGGTGTGTGTGCGTTCCTGTGTGTGTGTCTGTCTGTGTGATAGTGTGTGTGATGATGTTTGTGCATGTGTATCTGTCTGTCTGGTGTACCTGTGTGTGTATGTGTGCGTTTGTCTGTCCGTCTGTAGGATGGTGTACCTGAGTGTGTTTGCGTGTGTGTACGTGTGTGTATGCCTCTGTCTGTAGGATGGTGTACCTGTGTGCGTGTGCGTGTGTGTGTGTGTACCCGTTCAGGTGGCTCAGTGCTTCAGAGCAGGTTTGGCAGGTTGTCATGGGGATGTGTTCCGTGCAGGTTCAGGTGCTGGCGGAGAGAACGGAGGCGGTGCGGACCCGGATCTCCCGCATGGTGGTGGTGATGGTGCTGCTCTTCACCGTCTGCTGGGGCCCCATCCAGCTCTTTATCCTGTACCAGGCCCTCCACCCGGCCGTGCGCCGGAGCTACGCCCTGTACAAGCTGAAGATCTGGGCCCACTGCATGTCCTACTCCAGCTCCTCGGTCAACCCCATCATCTACGCCTTCATGGGGGCCAACTTCAGAAAGTCCTTCAAAAACGCCTTTCCTTTCATCTTCAAACGCAAGGCCAGGAGAACAGGGGGCGCCTCAGCCAACACAGAAATGCACTATCTTTCATCTGGAACATGAAGGAACACAAAGGCCACACTGCATGGCACACACACACACACACACACACATGTACATGCACACATACACACACACCTAAACACACACACAGGCATACAGACACACATACACACACATAAGACACACACACATAGACACGCACACACCCACACACACACACACCTAAACACACACACACACACACGCATACACACACATAGACAGACACACAGACACACATACTCACGGCACAAACCCCAGGACGTAGCAAACAGACTAAAAAAAGCCATGAAACGTGCCGATTAAACCAGTCCTCCCCCACTGACTCATTTCTGGATCAATGCGTTTGGACACTGGGACACATTTATCACACCGAACAGACTGAGGAAATGTCAGACGCGTGAAGAAAAATACCTGATGTACTGAAAAGGTGTGACAGTACATGTGGAACCTGTTTTACCATTCTCAGTGTACCCAGAACACGCAGTTACGTGCAAACATTGTGCTCGCTGTGTGTGCGTACGGTGGAAAAACACTCCCCAGAAGCCACTCCGCTAAACACAAAGAAGCATTGTCCTCCTTCGGTTAACATTACTTGCTTTCGAGAAATATCTCCACTGGCAGAGTATTCACCCGCCATTGTATTGAGCATTAAGTTACAGGTTTATTGTTTGCACAAGGTTGTATTATGTTCATTAAGTTTTGTTATAATTAATTGAAAAAATAAAAAAATTGAAAAAAATGTATCCTTTTATAAGATGGAATTTTAAAAAACAGTCTGGATTTTTGACCTTGAGCAACTTGCAAGTGCAACTATTTTTCCTCTTGATTTCATCTGCCTTTCATTTGTTTATCTGTATGGATTAGTGCCAGAACAAATTTACGTCAAAGAGTCTATACTAGATCCGGGATGGGCAAGGCAGGTCCTACCTGTTTCTGGATTTCAGGCCAACTCAGGCCAATCATTTACATGATCTGTAATTTTTAACCACATTCATTCATTATCCTAACCCGCTTATCCTGAACAGGGTCGCGGGGGGGTGGAGCCTATCCCAGCATACATTGGGCGAAAGGCAGGAATACACCCTGGACAGGTCGCCAGTCCATCGCAGGGCACACAGTCCATTGCAGGGCGATTTAGACTCTCCAATCAGCCTAACCTGCATGTCTTTGGACTGTTTGCATGTCCACGCAAACACGGGGAGAACATGCAAACTCCACACAGAGAGGCCCTGGCCAACCAGGATTCGAACCCAGGACCTCCTTGCTGTGAGGCGGCAGTGCTACCCACAGCACCATCCGTGCTGCCGTGATATAAACAGCAGCTGATAAATGTTCTTGTCTTGTAGCATTTTATTGTGGTCTAATTTACGAGTGAATCGCTCAGGGTGGATAAGGCTAATCAGCTTATTGAGCCAGGCTAACTGTGGCAGCAGAATCAGGAATACACACCAGCTCTCCAGGACTGGACTTGCCCATCCCTGTGCTACATTAATGTCATGGAATTTAGTGATAATGAAATTATCTAGTCCAACAAGTCCCTGGGAGAAAATATTTTGAGTGGATATCACTGTTTGCAGTACTTGAGCTATCTTGGGCTCAGATTCAATAGGCTACAGCAGGAGTCTGTAATGTTTGTCTTGGGAGACTGCTGTGTACAGTATGCTGGTTTTTATTCCAACCACAATTGCAATCCCAGAATTAATCTGTTATTTTTTCTTAATTACGTGCTTCTCATGTTTAGTAGGATTATGTGCACCCGTTTCCTTACCGAGGCCATATGTCCATAATCCTGACACCAGTATCACTTGGAAGTGGAACCCTTTCAAGCACCCTCACCCTGTAGCCTACATCGTCTAAATATACCCTTTCACACAACTCCCCTTCAATTCCTTAAGCGAAATTCAGGTGTTACAACGAAATGTGTGTACCTGAAAGTTGCTGTTAAGCAAATGCGCGAAATGTTTTGTTTTTTAACACAAAAGGAATCTTAGTACTTCATGCATGATGCGGCGATAGGATGGACCCTTGAGTACACTTGAGGGTTTCACAGAGTGAAAAATGCATATCCCAGATCATGGGACAATTTAACATTTGCTCTACGCGGCCAAACATTTTATACTTCGTATACAGCACAGTGCAGGATACAGTCCGCTCGCTCCTGTTGGTGTGCTGTCCTTGCTGACTGTACCGTGCTACAACTGAGCCTGAATGTTTTCTCTGCTGTGTTGGCAACCAGACTACTTCCGCGTTTCCTCAGATTGCTCAGTCCTGTGGTCTTGGGTGAGTGCTCATAGCGAAACGAACTCTCGATTTGGTGTTGTGGTGGATTTTATCTAAATTGTGGGTACATATTACTACGCCCGTAACCGTTTATCAAAGGAAAATGCAATGCAATTAATTTGTTCATCAGGTCAGCATGTGTTGTTGCACTTCTCAGCTGCATTACAATACAAGTGAGCGTCGCGTCAAGTGCTGCTCAGCTAGAGCTAACGCTAGCTAGTTTAGATATCATTGTTTGCTTTAGCTATTATTCATGGTGTCGTTTTCAATTTTACTTCACTGAGAAAAGTGACCACGTCGTTAACCCGTGTCTGCTTGCAAAACTGCCAATGTAACGTTAACCTACAGTTAGCGTTAACTCAATTAGAATCTGGCTACCAACAGAATCGTGTTGTTGTCCGCGTCAATTAGCTAACTATAGCTAGCTAATCTGAAGGATCACCTGTCGACTGGCATCAGTTTAGATCCTAATGATTAACGTAAGGTATTTTTGGAAATCATAATCACAATTTATAATAACGCTCCCCCAGATAATAACGTTAAGTCAGTGGATACGAGTGGCTCATGTTTAATTCCCATGATTGTATTTAATTCCATACATCGCGGAATATTAATTTGGGCGACTTTGATTCACCAAGCGTAGCTACGCTACCCAATCGTACAAACCACGCAATATAGAACTTCAGTTCATTTGTTAGCGGTGGGCTAACGTAACGTATGCTGAGCTGCTCGTCTTCAGAATTGTAAGTTATCTGCATTTAAATAGCTATGCTCTATCGGTGACCATCTGTTTAGTATTAAATTGCCTAGCAATGTAGCTATCTATGTCATGGTTGTGCATTGTAACGCCACAATTTATATTGGATTCAAAAGTGTTACGTGACTATATTTGCTTGCAAATATGGCGAGTGTTGCAACTTGTTATTCTTTAAATAGCCCCATTAAAATAAACGAGTTGATAAGCTGTCTGTGTGAGGAGAGAGCCTGTTAAACTGTGGGTGGCTTTGTCATGTTACCCCACAGTTTCGCTCACTTACCCGATTTCCGGCTCACGGTTGCCATGGGAGGACTTGGAAACCCACGTCGCGGAGGAAGGTCGCCACCGCTTCTGATTGGCGCTTTGATCGCCTGTGTTCTTGTGCTGGGATTTAACTACTGGGTCTCCAGCTCACGCAACCTGGAGCTGCAGGTGAGTGACCATCCCTTCTCCCTCTCCGGATTAACCGTGGATCATTCCACCTCCCACACTTCCGAAGCAGGTGTGGAATGAGGATATTTTTCATTGGCAACTAATTGTGTAGAAATGTATTCAAAATTGTACATATAGGTATATATTTTGTGTAGAAGTATAGATACAATTTTGTTTTAAGTTGCAAGTCTAGATCCTACAAATCTGTACAGATTGTTTTTGATTAGTGTAGGTCGCTCTCCATGAAACACAGATGCTTTAAATTTATTTAGGTATTATTTGACAGGATATAAAATGAGCTATAACCTAGTCTGTTCAACAACTTCCCATGTTCATATCTGACTAATGAGCTTTTGCCAGTATGATGGGTGATGCTGACAGTTTACGGTCCTGGAGGGAGCGATGCGTGTAGCCTGGCTGTAGGGGGTGTTTTTCCCAGACGCGGCTGTTGGAGATGGAGGGTCGCGGCGCGTGTAGCCTGACTGGGGGGGTGTTTTTCCCAGACGCGGCTGTTCGAGATGGAGGGAGCAGTGCGGAGAGCAGCGGCGGAGAGACTGACGCTGGAGGAGGAGAAGAAGGTGTTTGAGGACAAGCTGCGCATTCAGAAGGGCCAGATCCCCCTCATGGAGGGCAGACATAAGATCCAGACGGACACTATGCTGGATAACTGGAAGCAAGAAAAGGTACGGCATGTATGCCACAAACTACATTACCCACAAGGCTCTGCAACACTAGATTCTGAAAAAAAGAGGGTGCAGCCTGTAGCCTAATGGCTAAGGTTTATGACTGGGACCCACGAGGTTGGTGGTTCCATCCCTGGTGTAGTCACAATAAGATCTGCACTGCTGTTGGGCCCTTGAGCAAGGCCCTTAACCCCACATTGTTCCAGGGGGGATTGTCCCATACTTTGTCTAATCAACTGTAAGTGGATTTGCATAAAAGCGTCAGCTAAATAACATGTAATAATGTAATGAGAACATCTCTCTCCTTGTGTTCCAGACAACTCTGATGTTGAACATCTCCTCAAGCACAATAACAATACAGACTTTGAAAGGTAGGGTACTTTCTCTTTCCCTCTCTCCATCTCCCCCACCCCTCTTCCTCTTTTGTCTCTGTCGTCCCCTCCTTCCCTCATGCTCTCTCTCTCTCGCTCTCCGCTTCTCTCTCTAGCTCATTTGGCCATTCTGGAGGAAATTCAGAAGCAGTTGCAGGACTGCCAATCAAATGGGGTCAGTCTGAGTGATGCTATGTGAGTTTACCCACAATGCACCTGGGGGAAGGGGCTGGGACATTTGTTCCTGTGTGTGTATTCCATCGAGACGTATAACTGGCTTACCGTTTCCACTGATTCCTAAACGTTACAGAACAAATTCAGAATGAAGAGTCACATATCATCTTCTGTGCAGAAAAAAATAAAAATAATAATAATGGTTCCTGGAGAGTATTCAGTCCAGTGTGAAGTCATTTTAGATTGTAAAAGCACTGTCCAAAACAGTATAATTTAGCCAGGGTAAATTCATGAGTGAACTTCAATGGGGAAACTTGCTTTTTGTCATCAGAGGTTTATTAAGCTGCTATACATCTGGTGACCACTAGAATCTGCAAGCTCGTGGGAGAACGTGAATCCCTGGTCCCCTGGTGTATTCTCACTGTGTGGTGTATTGTGTAGGACTGCGTGTAAGGGTCAGCTGAACGATTTGAAGAACGAGTGTACGGCCAAATCCCCACCTGACTCCCCCACCTCTCAGGTACCTACACCTCCAAAGTGTTTTGTGTGCGTGTATGCGTGCATGTGTTCAGTAACAGGATTCGTAATATAATAAGATTGTCAAATATACCTCCGAAAATTCAAAATGAATGTTCGGCTCTGACCTTTATATGTGGAACACATTCTTGCATTTATCCTGTCACGCACAGATACATTTTAAAGGATCGCATATTTCCATAAATGGCATTTGCTAAGCAATATTTATGGTGGACAGCAAGCACAATTGTAAAGTAATAGTACAGTTGAAATGATAATTACTAACATTTGTAGATGTTCTAACCAGAGCAATTTCTTTTTGCATTTCTATAAGGTATATACTGGTATATGCAGGGTATACTGAAGCATTTCTGTAGGAAATGAATCTGCAACCTTTAGGTTACAAGCCCATTTCTTTAAGTACTGCATATACCTTACACCTTTTTATACAATATTATTTTGTTGGGAGTTGCTCATCATACTAATGCCTTTTCCATATTGTCATATAGATTCTTCAATTACTAGTTTACGAAAATCCATGAATCTATGAATATATGAATCTTGTGTTGAGGATTTTGGCATGTGTTACGCGTTAGCTCTGTTGTGGTGTTTGTGTTCTGAGCAGGGGAGTTCCAGCCCCTCCCTCAGCAGAACCGGCCAACCAGAGAAGCCAGGCCTCGATGACACCAAGGAGCCCCCTGTCTCCACCCTGAGAATCACCCGGAAGGACGCCGACCCAGACCCTCTCAAAGCCAAGCCGTCTGCACTGGAAACCAACGAGATCCCCAAGGCTGGAGGTAGCAGGTCCCAGAGTACATACACGCACATCCATCCATCCATCCATCCATTATCTGAACCCGCTTATCCTGATCAGGGTCGCAGGGGGGCTGGAGCCTATCCCAGCATACATTGGGCGAAAGGCAGGAATACACCCTGGACAGGTCGCCAGTCTATCTCAGGGCACACACACCATTCACTCACACACCATTCACTCACACACTCATACCTACGGGCAATTTAGACTCTCCAATCAGCCTAACGTGCATGTCTTTGGACTGTGGGAGGAAACCGGAGTACCCGGAGGAAACCCACGCAGACACGGGGAGAACATGCAAACTCCGCACAGAGAGGCCCCGGCCGACGGGGATTCGAACCCAGGACCTCCTTGCTGTGAGGCGGCAGTGCTACCCACTGCACCATCCGTGCCGCCCATACACGCACAGTGCAGCTGAATTTTACACCGTGCGCGTACCTGTGGAAAGTGTGTGTTCCTGCAGAGATAGATGGTGTGTGTGTGATTACTGTGTTCTCAGAAGGGGACGCTCCATCTCCCTTGACTGGCAGAGACGTCTCCAAACCACAGCACAGCATGGCGCTTCTTCCCAAAAGTGACGTTCCTCAGCAAGAACTTCAGGCGGCCGTGGCCAGGCCAGGAGAAGAGCTGGAGGTGATAGAAACCCGCTCTGTGAAACTGCAGGTTACAGGTTAGCCCAGACTCACAACTCCATATTCTACTGCCATTCTAACAGCATTCTAATGCCATCTCATTCTACCACTATTCTACTGTCATTCCAAGAGCATTCTCAATGCCCTCTCTCATTCTACCACTATTATTGTGCCATTCTAACAGCATTCTAATGCCCTCTCCTATTCTACTAGGCTACTGCCATTCTGAAGTCTGTGCTTATTCTGTCATTGTAACATCTGATCTGTTCCTTTTCGGCGTGGCCAGCATTAAATGCCAGACCATGGGTTCCATCCATGCTCTAAAAAGGTGCCTAAACTGGATAAGCCACCAGCAGTCCCATCTAACATGATTTTTGCATAATCGGTATCCTAACACCATATGATTCAGCTAAAGCTTTTAAACTAATCAAGAATGAAGGTGGATATTCTGAACGTATCTTTACACAAGTGGGGAAACGCTGGTACAGACTCCGTTCCTTTGCTTCAGGAAACGGTGTGGTTCAGGTGGAAAAGGCCGAGAAACCCGGAGAGGAACATGGGCACAAGCCTGAGGACAATCCTGCAGACAACCCTGAAGACAACCCTAGGGACAAGCCTGGAGACCAGCAGAATACCTCAGATTCTGAGACAGTGAAGCAGGCTCAACTGAAAACTAATGCAGGTAATTGCAAACGGGCTACATTTCCTCCTATTACCTCGCTCCAGGGCATACGGTGCAGATCTTTTACCTTCAACACACTATTAAATAACCATGCTCGGTCATATCTATGATGCACCGTCAACCTCAGGCTTTGTGTATATTTTCACCTCTGCCTGTATTTGTTATTCGAAATTCTGTTCAGGACATTCCTGAGCATGACGCACTTTTCTGTGTGGGGATGGGCGGGTGTGAGTATTGGGCCTGTGGGGTGGGATCAAGCTTCAGTGGAGAGCTTATAGCTAGCTAGCTCCTGCGTTGGTGCAGCTGGCTGGAAACCTGGCAAATTAAATTAAATATAGCTAAATGTTAAACGTTTTACTGGTGGAAAGCATAAGGCAGGATTAATTTATGGGCAGGATTAATTTATAGGAGTATAAATCAAAATAATTTATACTCACCTTATACAATACCCTTATCAGACCACACTTGGAGTATTGTGTGCAGTTCTGGGGACCGTACTACAAGAAAGATATAGAGGTGCTGGAAAAGGTTCGAAGAAGGGCAACCAGATTGATTCCATGTATAAAAGATAAAAAGTTATGAGGACAGACTTTGTATTGATGGATAAACACAGGGCTAGAAATCATGTACAATATGCCTTTAAATCTGCTTACCTGTAGAACATGGAATAGCTTTACATGAGTACATGAGAAGGTAATAATGGTTTTCTGCACTGGCAGGTAAAGATCAGGCCCAAGGTCGTGGCCCATTGGACCTGAAGAAGGCGATTGCGGACTACAATGGCGACGATGAGAATGAGGGCGAGCTCGAGGCCGACAAGCAAGCTGAGCTTGCCAAGCATTGAGGTGATTACGTGTGTGTGTGCAGGCATATATATGTGTGTGTGTGTGTGTGTGTGTGTGTGTGTGTGTGTGTGTGTGTGTGTGTGTGTGTGTGTGTGTGTGCAGGCATATATATGTGTGTGTGTGTGTGTGCGTGCGTGTGTGTGCAGGCATACGTGTGTGTGTGTATATGTGTGTGTGTGTGTGTGTGTGTGTGTGTGTGTGCAGGCATATATATGTGTGTGTGTGTGTGTGCGTGCGTGTGTGTGCAGGCATACGTGTGTGTGTGTATATGTGTGTGTGTGTGTGTGTGTGTGTGTGTGTGTGTGTGTGCACGCGCGCCTGTGCGTGTGTGTTTACTTGCTCGCACGTGAGAACACGCTGAATTGTGTATTTCTTTGATAGGATCAGGCTGAAGATCGGGGTGATGGACGCCGCTGAATCTAAGTGGCTGTACACTATAATGATTCACACAAGTTCTGTAACCAAGGAAATGCTGAAGATATTCCTCATCTTCCACTGATGTTGCACATGATGCCTTACTGATCCAAAATGAATGTATATGTACACGGGGCCTGAAGACTTGCACTGCTGTGAACTACAAAGAAGATCCGCATACAGCCAACACGTATATATCTGTAGCTACACCAGCATACTGCTTACATCTGTAGCTACACCTGCATACTGCAGACACCTGTAACTCTACACTTGTATACTGCATACAGCTGAATATTGCGTTCACTTGTATGCTTGTATGGACCCAAGTTGAAAATTGCACACTCCTAATGAGAACGGAAATACCGTAGAACTTCAGAGAACCGAATATCGGGAATGAAGCTCGTTCACCTTATGAAATTTTCGGAACTCTGAAAGTGCCGTTGAAATGTACCCAATTTCACTAAATTAAGTATTTATTTCAGGTCCGTTTATTTCAAGTTCTAATAAGCCAATAACATGGATTTTGTCCACACAGTTTCTGTCATATAAAGTGCGGTCCAATATGCAACAATAGGCTAAACTTAAAAAAATGTCCAAATCGGAAATAAATCCGGCTTCGCACTTTTATTGATGTACACTAATGGTAAGCAAAAGTCGCCGATGTGTAGCCATCAGTTTGACGCGATCTTTGCTGGATTTAAAATGATTCAAATTTTGTGCTGGTCCTTTTATGTCAGAAGCTATACTTTCTTGTCGGCTACTCTTTAGCAACAGCTCCCATGTCTAATTTTGATATAATTTCAAGTTATTTTTCTCGATTTAATAGTGTTACTCATTTGCGTTTTTACTTGCGATTCCATAACCCTGTTCGGTTGACCGGACTTTTCGTTTTCCTGAGGTTGGGGTCTCTGAGGTTCTACTGCATTGCCGTCTCATAGATCTGATTGATTGATGCTCACCGCAGGTCATCAAGTTTAACCATCTTGCACTTAAGCTGTCTCAGAGGTGCCAGTGGAAGCGGCCGTTTCTCCTGTCACCTCTTTTGTAAGATGGATGCCCACCAAACTCTTGCCTTTTCAAATTGTTTTACATTCATGTCCAGAATTTATCCAAATGGCAGCTGTTCATTGTATGTAGTGATCATAGATAAAATGTTTGATTGCGTGTGGGGATTATATCAAATATTAGTTAGGAAAGTGATTTCCTGATGGGTCTTGCCCCCACCAATGGCTGTTTCCGTTTGGCAAGTGCCAGTTTCTATTTTTTTTATTTATGAAATGCGTGTTTACTGGATTAGTGTCTGAGTGGCCCGTGCCCAGACCCCCTCTGCTAGTTTTAGACACAATATGAAGTAGATTTATTGAAGATTTGACCTGCCGAATCACCAGCTTTGGGTGCGTAATGTTAGACCAGTCAGACTGCCAAAGCTGTAATTACACCTGTATGTCCACCTGCTATAATATTGCTGGCTGCTGTAGTGTGCGTGCACTAGAAATTGTGGCATTACAGAACCCTATTATGAGACAGGACATACATGCACGCATGGATATGCGTGAACACGCGTACAGACACAGACATGCCTCCTGAAGAAATGACCAAAGGTGTCTAAAAAAATCTCAGTTTGAGATTTAATTTCCTCCAATGCAAGATCCTAATCTTCACCACACTGCGCTGATCATCCAATCTGCAGGACTGGTCTGCATGCGTTGCCAGTGTAACCGTCCTGGGGTTGTGTGCCTTGCTGTGTTTGTCTTGAGCCAGTAGTTTGCACACTGAATGGGAAATTTTATAATTTATTTTATAGACTGTATTTTGTGTTTTTTTTTAGGTTTGTTCTGAATGAACCTGTTGAAGATGTTTATGCACAAACTTATGGAAATGGTTTAATAACATGGCATACCTTGCTCGAGATTTAACTTTTTTGTAGAAGCGGAGAAATCTGAAAACCACACTATAGGAAAAAAAATATGAACATTTTTCATAGAGGTGTAAATGTGAATCCATTGTGCGCTTTCTACCATGGAACTGGGAATAAACTTATCTGACAATGAACATCCCTTTGTTGTGGTTTAGTAAACACACACACACACAGCTTGTTGCTCAAACCTCTAATGGAGTTCCTCACACCTGGATTAAATCCCTGTGCGTTACTTTATGTTATTATGCATGCGTGCGTGCCACAACAGGGATCAGAGCTGGTTTTCCGCCCTGTTTTTACCTGGGAGTCAGGTAAATGGTTAATGGTTGGCATTTATATATGCACCTTTATCCAAAGTGCTCTACAATTGATGCTTCTCATTCAGTCATTCATACACACCAATAGCAATTGCAACCAGCTCGTAGGTTATGCATCTTGCTCAGGGACACTTCGATACAGCCCGGGTGGGGGATCAAACTGGCAACCCTCCGACTGCCAGATAACTGCTCTTACCGCTTGAGCTAACATTGCCCCTGGTGAGGTCTGGCACAAAGTACCCGGGAGAAAAGATGGATGGGGATGGATTTGGATTCGAGGGCCGGAGTCGATCCCTGACATGCACAAAATACAGCTCCAGATAAAGTGGAAGTCCTGGTGAACGGCATTTCCAGCATACTGCTAAATGCTATGCTAGTGCATTTCATCATAGACTGAAATGGCAACAACTTTGTATTAGCAAATGAAGCATTAAATTGTGTGATCAGGTTTATATTTTATACTTATTTGTGCTATTGATACAACCCCTCCCTACCTCCCTGTAATCTAATTGGTAGATTAACAGATGGCATCTGTTAATTTTCAGCCCTCAGATTAGCGTGTGTCATTATTACTAGACTTGTGTTCTCTAGGATGGTTTTATTGCTACTTTTGGAAAAATGGTTTTATGGATATAATCCATTGTCAGATTAATCTACACAGCCAAGACCTTATCTTTGTTGTACGCTTAGCACTTGAAACTGTACTTCCCTCTAGGGTCTTTCAGCTTTGTTGTGGATAAGAGCATCTACCAAATACCAATAATCTAATGTAATTCCTTACTGTGTTAATGGCATCTAATTAGAATGCGATCAGTGCAGGCCAAACCCCAGTGTGACAAATAATATTTTATTCAGGAACATGGCACACACACCTTTACAAAGCCAAACATCACCCTGTACCAGAGCTTAACACGGGGCTAGGGAAAACAAAAGGGGGGTTGAGTTCAGATGATTTTCACCACAGGAAAGTACTTGTGTGCGGAGAAATCAAACTGTGGCAGAACCTGCAGACAAACACGACAGCGCAGTCAGCTTGAGAACCCACACCCACACTCACACACTCGCACGCACAAACGCACGCACCCACGTACCCACACACACTCGCACACTCACACACTCACGCACAACACATGCACACTCGCGCACACACACACACACACGCACCCACTCACACACACACACACACTCACCTCACACACTCATGCACACGCACACACACACACAACACAGCGCAGTCAGCTTGAGAACCCACACCCACACTCACACACTCGCACGCACAAACGCACGCACCCACGTACCCACACACACTCGCACACTCACACACTCACGCACAACACATGCACACTCGCGCACACACACACACACACGCACCCACTCACACACACACACACACTCACCTCACACACTCATGCACACGCACACACACACACAACACAGCGCAGTCAGCTTGAGAACCCACACCCACACTCACACACTCGCACGCACAAACGCACGCACCCACGTACCCACACACACTCGCACACTCACACACTCACGCACAACACATGCACACTCGCGCACACACACACACACGCACCCACACACACACACACGCACCCACACTCACACACTCGCACGCACAAACGCACGCACCCACGTACCCACACACACTCGCACACTCACACACTCACGCACAACACATGCACACTCGCGCACACACACACACACGCACCCACACACACACACACGCACCCACACTCACACACTCGCACGCACAAACGCACGCACCCACGTACCCACACACACTCGCACACTCACGCACAACACATGCACACTCGCGCACACACACACACACACACGCACCCACTCACACACACACACTCACACACACACGCACACACCTCACACACTCATGCACACGCACACACACACACACAACACAACACAGCACAGTCAGCTTGGAGAATCCACACACACACAACACAACACAGTCAGCTTGGATAATCCACACACACACACACACATACAACACACGCATGCACGCACGCACTCACACACACACACACTCACCTCACACACTCATGCACACGCACACACACACACAACACAGCACAGTCAGCTTGGAGAATCCACACACACAACACAGCACAGTCAGCTTGGAGAATCCACACACACACAACACAACACAGTCAGCTTGGATAATCCACACACACACACACAACACAGCACAGTCAGCTTGGAGAATCCACACACACACAACACAGTCAGCTTGGAGAATCCACACACACACACGCACACACAAAACAGCACAGTCAGCTTGGAGAATCCACACACACGCCCACACGCACACACACACTCACCTCACACACTCATGCACACGCACACACACACACAACACAACACAGCACAGTCAGCTTGGAGAATCCACACACACACACGCCCACACGCACACACACACTCACCTCACACACTCATGCACACGCACACACACACACAACACAACACAGCACAGTCAGCTTGGAGAATCCACACACACACACAACACAGCACAGTCAGCTTGGAGAATCCACACACACAACACACACACACACAACACAGTCAGCTTGGCTAATCCACACACACACACACACAACACACACACACACACACACACAACACAACACAACACAGCACAGTCAGCTTGGAGAATCCACACACACACACACACACACACACACACACACACACAACACAACACAGTCAGCTTGGAGAATCCACACACACACACACACACACACACGCACACATAACACACACAACACAACACAGTCAGCTTGGAGAATCCACACACACACACACACACACAACACAGCACAGTCAGCTTGGAGAATCCACACACACACACACACAACACAGTCAGTTTGGAGAATCCACACACACAGCACAACACAGTCAGCTTGGAGAATCCACACACACACACACAACACAACACTGTCAGCTTGGAGAATCCACACACACACACAACACAACACAGTCAGCTTGGAGAATCCACACACACACAACACAACACAGTCAGCTTGGAGAATCCACACACACAGACACAACACAACACAGCACAGTCAGCTTGGAGAATCCACACACAAACCCACACAGTCAGCTTGGAGAATCCACACACACACCCACAACACAGCACAGTCAGCTTGGAGAATCCACACACACACACACACACACACACACACACACACACACACACACAACACAACACAGTCAGCTTGGAGAATCCACACACACACCCACAACACAGCACAGTCAGCTTGGAGAATCCACACACACACACACACACACACACACACACACACACAACACAACACAGTCAGCTTGGAGAATCCACACACACACACAACACAACATAGCCAGCTTGGAGAACCCACACACACACAGACAACACAACCATACAGTCAGTGTGCAGAACCTCCCAACACCAGGGGGAGACAGAGCCACAGTAATGCTGTTAACAAGCGATTCATTATCAAGGCCTGAACACATGCATGACAGTAATATAGCAGATCAGTACCTTGGTCTCCTTTTTGTGACCTCCAGCTAGCAGCTTCATCACCACGATATTGGGCTTGGCCACTTTCAGGATCCGATTGACCTGCAAACACAGGAACCACAAAGAGGTTAACAGAGGGCTGGCCACGGATGGATGGATGGACGGACGGACGGACAGACGGGCGGGCGGGCGGGCGGGCGGGGGTACCTCAGGGTCAGGGCTGGGCACGTTCTCCAGGATCAGCTTGGCCTGCTGGAAGTGCTTACTGGCTGCCAGATACAGGTCAGCTGACTGAGGGGGCGGAGTGTACTTCTTCAGATCAGACATTTCCTGCAGAGACAATAATGAATGTACACACACACATAAACCTACCGATACATAATGCACACATACAGTACACAACCCTATACACACAATGTTGGAAAAATACATACACAATCATGGACAAATGCAACCATATGGAGACAGTTAATTTTACAGACGCAGATGAAGTGTACACTACACATGGGTGCTGGGCGGTTTCTCAGTACCTTAAACTGGATGTAATGCACTGGTGGGGGCGTCACCACGCTGTTGAAGGGGGCGAATCGGTGCTCGTAGCGAACCTGCTCACTGTCCAGCTCAAACTGAGGCTTCCGGACCTTTCCGTCCATGTCCAGGGCGATCATTGTCTGCAGAGAGAGAGAGTGTGTGTACATATGGGTGATACTGTGTGTTATAACCCTGGTGCAGTTTAAGAGGTTTCAGAACAGATTTTCTGTCTGAGGTCAGTGTGTGTGAGTTACCTTCTCCTGTCTGAGGTTAGTGTGTGTGTGGTAGCCCTTCTCCTGTCTGAGGTTAGTGTGTGTGAGTTACCTTCTCCTGTCTGAGTTTAGCGCGTGTGAGGTAGCTCTTCTCCTGTCTGAGGTTAGTGTGTGTGAGGTAGCTCTTCTCCTGTCTGAGGTTAGTGTGTGTGAGGTAGCTCTTCTCCTGTCTGAGGTTAGTGTGTGTGAGGTAGCCCATCTCCTGTCTGAGGTTAGCGCGTGTGAGGTAGCTCTTCTCCTGTCTGAGGTTTGAGTGTCTGAGGTTAAGAGTGTGTGAGGTACCTGCTCTCTGTCTGAGGTTAGTGTGTGTGAGGTACCTGCTCTCTGTCTGAGGTTAGTGTGTGTGATGTACCTTCTCTCCGTCTGAGGTTAGTGTGTGAGAGGTAGGTTCTGTTAGTGGTGGTACCTTGTACATGCCCGCACACATGTTCTGGTAAGCCTGGCTCATGGTGATCTCTCTGCTCAAGGGACGTGCTGCAAGAAAGAGAAAAAATACCATCAACTCCAGTGAACATGAGTGTGCATGTGTGCAATTTATATTATATATATATTGTATGTGTCCATTTTTCACCACAAAACAAAAAACTCTTCTCCCTAGAGGCACCTTGACTGGCACTTGTGTAGTGCGTACAGTGAGGGTGTATAGTGTATAATGCTGTGTAGTGTGTATAGTGAGGGTGTATAGTGTATAATGCAGTGTAGAGTGTGCAGAGTGTGTAGTGTATACAGTGAGGGTGTATAGTGTATAATGCAGTGTAGAGTCTGTATAGTGAGGGTGTATAGTGTATAATACAGTGTAGTGTGTGTAGTGTGTATAGTGAGGGTGTATAGTGTATAATGCAGTGTAGAGTGTGTATAGTGAGGGTGTATAGTGCATAATAGTGTAGTGTGTACAGTGAGGGTATATAGTGTATAATGCAGTGTAGAGTGTGTAGTGTGTACAGTGAGGGTGTATAGTGTATAATGCAGTGTAGTGTGTAGTGTGTATAGTGAGGGTGTATAGTGTATAATGCAGTGTAGAGTCTGTATAGTGAGGGTGTATAGTGTATAATACAGTGTAGTGTGTGTAGTGTGTATAGTGAGGGTGTATAGTGTATAATGCAGTGTAGAGTGTGCAGAGTGTGTAGTGTGTACAGTGAGGGTGTATAGTGTATAATGCAGTGTAGAGTGTGTAGTGTGTACAGTGAGGGTGTATAGTGTATAATGCAGTGCAGAGTGTGTAGTGTATACAGTGAGGGTATATAGTGTATAATGCAGTTTAGTGTGTATAGTGAGGGTGTATAGTGTATAATGCAGTGTAGAGTGTGTAGTGTGTACAGTGAGGGTGTATAGTGTATAATGCAGTGTAGAGTGTGTAATGTGTGTAGTGTGTATAGTGTATAATGCAGTGTAGAGTGTGTAATGTGTGTAGTGTGTACACTGAGGGTGTATAGTGTATAATGCAGTGTAGAGTGTGTAATGTGTGTAGTGTGTACAGTGAGGGTGTATAGTGTATAATGCAGTGTAGAGTGTGTAATGTGTGTAGTGTGTACAGTGAGGGTGTATAGTGTATAATAGTGTGTAGAGTGTGTAGTGTGTACAGTGAGGGTGTATAGTGTATAATAGTGTGTAGAGTGTGCAGTGTGTACAGTGAGGGTGTATAGTGTATAATGCAGTGTAGAGTGTGTAATGTGTGTAGTGTGTACAGTGAGGGTGTATAGTGTATAATAGTGTGTAGAGTGTGTAGAGTGTGTAGTGTGTACAGTGAGGGTGTATAGTGTATAATAGTGTGTAGAGTGTGTAGTGTGTACAGTGAGGGTGTATACTGTATAATGCAGTGTAGAGTGTGCAGTGTGTGTAGTGTGTACAGTGAGGGTGTATAGTGTATAATGCAGTGTAGTGTGCATCGTGAGGGTGCTCTCACTCTTCTTTTTCTTCTTGGTCTTCTTGCTGCTGCCCCTCCTCTGCAGCTCCTCAGTGATCCTCTCCTCAGCCATCTGAGAGCTGTCCGCCCGACTCAGAGTGGACATCAGCCAGGCGTAGAGGAACTCCGACAGGTACCTACACATATACATTATACACACATTATATACGCACATTACCTACAGTACACACACACATTATACTACATACACACATTATACACACTTACATTACATTCACACACATACATTACGCACGCACCTTACAAACACATATTATATACATACGCATTATATATACACACATTCACATTATACAAATACTTACACGCACACAGACACACACATTATACACGCTGTCAGATATCTAGTGTTTAGGTCAGGTCTTTGAAGAGAGAAACTGTATAATTTGACAGAGCAAATGCGTTCTAGGCCTGTACACCTTTACACTGTTTCTAAGAATGCCTCCTCCACAAACTTCAAAGGAAACACTGTCGGGGCCATTAAATGTCACCTGATCTAAGCCTACAATCAATGGGTCCTCCTGCAGAGTGTCTCTGAAGAGACACGAGAACACAAAGCTATTTATGGGGTGTCAGGACCTAGCGTGGCCACATCTCATAGGATTACATTTTTCTCATTTTAAGTTTACATTTTTCTCTCAAGTAGAAACGATTAGCTTGTTTTAGTGTACTGTTTGTAACTTACAGTAAGTGAATATTTCTCACCTCATTGGCATTTTTGGTCTCATTTACCAAAAAAATGTCAATAACAGAAATAAGATTTTAAGTAAAAATATGACTAAGATACTTTTTAGTACTGACTTATTTAGTGTTTTTTTGCAGTGAATGTCCAGGTAGAAGTAGTTGTTGAGGCCTGCCAGTTGGAATTTACAACCATCCGACCTGTCGTTAAACGTAGGAGTAACTTTTTGTTGAGATATTCAGCAGCTGAATTACCTTCGTGTTTAGTCGTGTTAGAAAGAGACCCCCACCTCCCACCTTCCATACCTTAACTCAGCATCACCCAATCAGGGCAAGCATCCTCAAGCCCTGCTGAGACTGGAAGAGGGTCTTACCCTGGCAAGGTCTGGCTTATCGGTCTCTCTCCCCTATGCTAATTTCAAATTAACGTCTTGTTAAAAGATGTTGCTGCACTCACTGTTTCAGCCTGGCTCCCCTATAACCCCATTTTAATAAATGCCTCCTGGGGTGGGTGGAGTAGGCGTGTCTCATTTGCTTAACGTATTCTGGCTCGTGAATAATTGGATCAAGTCGAACTAGTTCTGACAGATCACATATGATGAAGATTCAGCAATTACATGGCCTCACCTCAAATGTCCCCACAGATATTTTAGTGGACTGTTTAGGTGGAATACAAGACACTTTTCTATCAGGCTGCCATGAGTACACATTATATACACACACACCCAATCATTATACACACACTTGCACATTATACATATACACACAAACACATACATATTATATACACACACACAAGCACACAGACACAGACACAGAAACACACTCACACACAGACATACACATACACACACATACATACATACATACATACATACATATACACAGACACACACACACTCACACTCACAGACAGACAGACACACACTCACAGACAGACAGACAGACAGACAGACAGACACACACAGCAGCAGCAGTACCAGTATATGTAGTAGTATTCATGCATGCTGTAGAGCTCCAGCTCGAAGCCGCTCAGCAGGTAGTGGATCATGATGCGCAGGCTGTGGTACAGGACCCAGGTGCCCAGACAGGCCAGGTGCTGCCGCTGGGGCTCCAGCTTCAACAGCAGATTGTGCAGCGCAGCGTCCACCTTCTCCGCCTGAAGCACACACACACACACACACACACACACACACACGTGTTACACACACTGTACACACGCGTGTCACACTCACACACACACACACACACACACGTGTTACACACACTGTACACACGCGTGTCACACTCACACACACACACACACACACACGTGTTACACACACTGTACACACGCGTGTCACACTCACACACACACACACACACACACGTGTTACACACACTGTACACACGCGTGTCACACTCACACACACACACACACACACACGTGTTACACACACTGTACACACGCGTGTCACACTCACACTCACACACACACACACACACACGTGTTACACACACTGTACACACGCGTGTCACACACACACATGTGTTACACACACTGTACCCACGCGTGTTACACACACACATACACACGTTAAACACACACTGTACACACGCGTGTTATACACACACACACACACACACACTGTACACACGCGTGTTACACACACACACACACACACGTTAAACACACACTGTACACACACGTGTCACACACACACACACACACACACACACACACACACACACCAGTGCACACGCGTTACACACACACACACACACACACACACACGTTAAACACACACTGCACACACGCGTGTTACACACACACACGTTACACACACTGTACACACGCGTGTTACACACACACACACGTTACACACACTGTACACACGCGTGTTACACACACACACACGTTAAACACGCACTGTACACACGCGTGTTACACACACACTGTACACCTACTGTGTCCACCTTCTCCATCTGAAACACACACACACACACGTTACACACACTATACACACGCGTGTTACACACGTTAAACACGCACTGTACACATGCGTGTCACACACACACACACACACACACACACACACACACTGTACACCCACTCAGTGTCTACCACCTCCGCCTGAAACACACACACACACACACACGTTAAACACACACTGTACACACGCGTGTTACACACACACACAAACAAACACGTTAAACACACTGTACACATGCATGTTACACACACACACATTAAACACACACTGTACACATGCATGTTACACACACACACACACACACTGTACACCCACTCAGCGTCCACTTTTTCCGCCTGAAACACACACATACACACACACACGCACGCACGCACGCAGACACGCACGCACGCACGCACGCAGACACACACACACACCCACACATACACTGTACACCAACTCAGCATCCACTTTCTCTGCCTGAAACATCCACATTAAAAACACACTCTACACCCGCTCACACACCTATACATAATTTGCTCATTACTCATGCAAACATTATACACACGTTATACACGTATTGTACTGTATTATACCTTACACACATCTCACGCATACACACACGTTATACACAAACCTCATCCTGCAGTGTAGCGAACTCTTCCAGAATGTGTCCCAGTTTGTCTCTCTGTCGGGCTCGGTTGTGCCCGTGGATCTGAATCAGACTGCAGAACGGCTACAAGACAAGAGCAGGTCAGAGCACGGAGCTACAGGAACAGAACAGAGCCACAGGAACAGCACAGAGCCACAGAAACAGCACGGAGCTACAGGAACAGCACGGAGCTACAGGAACAGCACAGAGCTACAGAAACAGCACAGAGCTACAGAAACAGCACAGAGCTACAGAAACAGAACAGAGCCACAGAAACAGCACAGAGCCACAGGAACAGCACAGAGCCACAGAAACAGCACAGAGCCACAGAAACAGCACAGAGCTACAGAAACAGCACAGAGCTACAGGAACAGCACAGAGCCACAGAAACAGCACAGAGCCACAGTATCAGCGCAGCTACAGTGACAATACAGACCTACAGAGTGCCTGTGTCCATATGTATGTGTATGTCTGTGTACACGTGAGTTTCTGAAAGTGTGTATGTCTGTGTACACGTGTGTGTGTGAAAGCGTGTATGTCTGTGTACACGTGTGTGTGTGAAAGCGTGTATGTCTGTGTACACGTGTGTGTGTGAAAGCGTGTATGTCTGTGTACACGTGTGTGTGTGAAAGCGTGTATGTCTGTGTACACGTGTGTGTGTGAAAGCGTGTATGTCTGTGTACACGTGTGTGTGTGAAAGCGTGTATGTCTGTGTACACGTGTGTGTGTGTGTGAAAGTGTGTATGTCTGTGTACACGTGTGTGTGTGAAAGTGTGTATGTCTGTGTACACGTGTGTGTGTGAAAGCGTGTATGTCTGTGTACACGTGTGTGTGTGAAAGCGTGTATGTCTGTGTACACGTGTGTGTGTGAAAGCGTGTATGTCTGTGTACACGTGTGTGTGTGAAAGCGTGTGAAACGTACCCTGGAGCAGTGTGTGATGAAGGAGTCGATGTAGTCCTTAGCCTGGTGGTTATTGTACAGACAGCACCTGGACAGAGCACAGACCTCCGGTCAGTACTGACAGACAGCACAGACGACACACAGTCGGTACTGACAGAGGGGTTAGGGGTGGGGAGGGGGGTCTTACTTTGGGGAGAGGACAGGGGGGCTCACAAACCCCCTGAGTGCGTCTTTGATCATATCATGCATGAGATGGGAGCCCAGAACCTTCTTACTGTCCATCAGGAAGGTGGTCTACAGAGAGAAATGCCAGTCAAGGCTGTGTGCACTTTACACAAACCACTTCACTGCACAAGTGTATTACAGTAGCGCATTACACCAGTACATAACACCAGGGCATTACACTTCCACATTACGTCACTCACCTGTAACAGGGAGCGGGACAGGACACAGGGGGACTGTTCACTGAACTCACAGAAAAAGTCCTGAGGAAACACAGTCGTGATTATCCCTCTTTACCTTTACAAGCGTGATGTGCACACCAAGTTTCAACAGAAACACGTGGGGTGTTTCTTCCCCAAAAAAACTAACTGTACTTTCAAGCGTACGCAAATAGAGTGAATTAATCATTGCAAATCATTCAAATCATCATGAGTATAGTCAAAATCATGATGTTGGAGCAGATAGCTGCGTTTGGAGTGGGGTGAACACGGGTAGATCGGGGTTGGTTTGAGGAGGAAGCTGGCGTACCAGAATGCCGTGCAGGTGGGTGGTGTTGATGACCTCGCACACGGTCTTGATGCGGTCGATGAGCTTGCTGAAGTAGCCCACCATCTCCTCTCTCCGGATGATTTTAGCGTAGCGCGGGAACGTGGGCGGCAGAAGCCTCTGGTTCACCAGCGGCTCGAAGCCCATCATTATGGGGTGATCTGAGCACAGCCAGACAGGGTTCACACCTGCAATGCCCCTGTGTCCCGCACTATATCTACTACCCACAATGCCTCTGTGTCCCGCACTATATCTACTACCCACAATGCCCCTGTGTCCCGCACTATATCTACTACCCACAATGCCTCTGTGTCCCGCACTCTGTCTACTACCCACAATGCCCCTGTGTCCCGCACTATATCTACTACCCACAATGCCTCTGTGTCCCGCACTCTGTCTACTACCCACAATGCCCCTGTGTCCCGCACTATATCTACTACCCACAATGCCTCTGTGTCCCGCACTGTCTACTACCCACAATGCCCCTGTGTCCCGCACTATATCTACTACCCACAATGCCTCTGTGTCCCGCACTCTGTCTACTACCCACAATGCCTCTGTGTCCCGCACTCTGTCTACTACCCACAATGCCCCTGTGTCCCGCACTATATCTACTACCCACAATGCCCCTGTGTCCCGTACTCTGTCTACTACCCACAATGCCTCTGTGTCCCGCACTCTGTCTACTACCCACAATGCCTCTGTGTCCCGCACTCTGTCTACTACCCACAATGCCCCTGTGTCCCGCACTATATCTACTACCCACAATGCCTCTGTGTCCCGCACTCTGTCTACTACCCACAATGCCCCTGTGTCCCGCACTATATCTACTACCCACAATGCCCCTGTGTCCCGTACTCTGTCTACTACCCACAATGCCTCTGTGTCCCGCACTCTGTCTACTACCCACAATGCCCCTGTGTCCCGTACTCTGTCTACTACCCACAATGCCCCTGTGTCCCGCACTATATCTACTACCCACAATGCCCCTGTGTCCCACGCTCTGTCTACTACCCACAATGCCCTTATGTCCCGTACTCCGTCTACTACCCACAATTCCCCTGTGTCCCACACTCTGTCTACTACTCACAATGCCCCTGTGTCCCACACGGCTCACAAAATTTGCACTAATTTGACTGTATGAATTTGACTTGCCTTATCTCCATTACCCAGTGCCCCATTGTGTGTGCAAGACTTTAGCGTATGCGTATAGTGCTTGTGTAGTCCATGAGTAGAACATATGCGTCACATGCGTAGTGTGAGTACCAGTACCTCCTTTGCTGGTGTCGTTCTGGGCCTGTACACCGTGCTGGAGGGTGGAGTGGATGGCAGGGAGCAGATCAGCAGCCTGACTCATCAGCTTCTGTGCCTCACTCACTGAGCTGGTCTGAGGGAGGGCGCCGCGGCGTTACAGCCCAATACGTGGGGTTACACTGTGTTACACTACCTTTTAGTGTGTTCCACTACCTTTTAGTGTGTTACACTACCTTTTAGTGTGTTCCACTACCTTACAGTGTGTTACACTACCTTTTAGTGTGTTCCACTACCTTACAGTGTGTTACACTACCTTTTAGTGTGTTCCACTACCTTACAGTGTGTTCCACTACCTTACAGTGTGTTCCACTACCTTTTAGTGTGTTCCACTACCTTACAGTGTGTTACACTACCTTTTAGTGTGTTCCACTACCTTACAGTGTGTTCCACTACCTTACAGTGTGTTACACTACCTTTTAGTGTGTTCCACTACCTTACAGTGTGTTACACTACCTTTTAGTGTGTTCCACTACCTTACAGTGTGTTACACTACCTTTTAGTGTGTTCCACTACCTTACAGTGTGTTACACTACCTTTTAGTGTGTTCCACTACCTTACAGTGTGTTACACTACCTTTTAGTGTGTTCCACTACCTTACAGTTTGTTACACTACCTTTTAGTGTGTTCCACTACCTTACAGTGTGTTACACTACCTTTTAGTGTGTTCCACTACCTTACAGTGTGTTACACTACCTTTTAGTGTGTTCCACTACCTTACAGTGTGTTACACTACCTTTTAGTGTGTTCCACTACCTTACAGTGTGTTACACTACCGTTTAGTGTGTTCCACTACCTTACAGTGTGTTACACTACCTTTTAGTGTGTTCCACTACCTTACAGTTTGTTACACTACCTTTTAGTGTGTTCCACTACCTTACAGTGTGTTACACTACCTTTTAGTGTGTTCCACTACCTTACAGTGTGTTACACTACCTTTTAGTGTGTTCCACTACCTTACAGTTTGTTACACTACCTTTTAGTGTGTTCCACTACCTTACAGTGTGTTACACTACCTTTTAGTGTGTTCCACTACCTTACAGTGTGTTACACTACCTTTTAGTGTGTTCCACTACCTTACAGTGTGTTCCACTACCTTACAGTGTGTTACACTACCTTTTAGTGTGTTCCACTACCTTACAGTGTGTTACACTACCTTTTAGTGTGTTCCACTACCTTACAGTTTGTTACACTACCTTTTAGTGTGTTCCACTACCTTACAGTGTGTTACACTACCTTTTAGTGTGTTCCACTACCTTACAGTGTGTTACACTACCTTTTAGTGTGTTCCACTACCTTACAGTGTGTTACACTACCTTACAGTGTGTTACACTACCTTTTAGTGTGTTCCACTACCTTACAGTGTGTTACACTGCTTCAGAGTGTGTTACAGTGCGTTACACCCCCCTTACAGTGCGTTACATTGCCTTACCCTGCCTTACAGTGTGTTACATTGCCTTACCCTGCCTTACAGTGTGTTACACTACCTTACAGTGTGTTACACTGCTTCAGAGTGTGTTACACTGCCTTACAACAAAGAAAATCTTTCCAGCTCGGCTAAAGGACAATGTTCTTACATAAGAGCTTTTATTTTATTTTAGGTAGACATCTTGCCTTGTCTAATCTATCCAGAACAATCATGTCATGTGTGACCAGACACAACATGGATGGGGACAAGCACTATCTAACCGGGAAATGTTGGGGAGTTCTACAAGGGGCTATGGAGCATTTCTCACCTCTTTCTTGGTGAAGGCGATCAATGCTGTGAGAAGCAGACGAGTGAACTTGATTCTGCTGAAGAGGGCCAGACACTGCTGATGCTGGAGAAACACACACTTTGAACAGAGAAACACACATACACACACTCACATTCACATTGACACCTACATACACTGCGACACACACTCTCTTACACACACTTACACTCATGCATGCACCCACAGAAACACACGCACACAGACAGTCACAAACACACACATACTTGCACATAGTCACATTTACACAATCACAAACACATGCAGTCAGACACACGCATACACACACGTACCTCCAGCTCCACCTCTGGGTCTCTCTGCTCCCCCTGCCGACTTCGTGTGCTCTGAGGAAGGGTCACAAGTCATAGGTCAGAGTTCAGAGTTCAGTGACGGAAATCTGTTCACAAAGGGCCTGCTGATACAAGAGATCAGTGATGTACAAAACTCTCAGCACAGAACTGTAATCATCTGCATCATCACTGATTATAAAAATGTGTCTAATTGACCCAGATTTACCCAGTGCCCCATTATGTGTGCAAGACTTTAGCGTATGTGTATAGTGCTTGTGTAGTATATGAGTAGAACATATGCATCTATGTCCCACATGCCCCTACTCTGAGCACAGAACTCTAGCACTGCCTGCACTCTGAGCACAGAACTCTAACACTGCCTGCACTCTCAGCACAGAACTCTAACACTGCCTGCACTCTCCGCACTCTTATACTGCCTGCACTCTGAGCACAGAACTCTAACACTGCCCCTACTCTCAGCACAGAACTCTAGCACTGCCTGCACTCTCAGCACAGAACTCTAGCACTGCCTGCACTCTCAGCACAGAACTCTAACACTGCCTGCACTCTCAGCACAGAACTCTAGCACTGCCTGCACTCTGAGCACAGAACTCTAGCACTGCCTGCACTCTGAGCACAGAACTCTAGCACTGCCTGCACTCTGAGCACAGAACTCTAACACTGCCTGCACTCTGAGCACAGAACTCTAACACTGCCTGCACTCTGAGCACAGAACTCTAACACTGCCTGCACTCTCAGCACTCTTATACTGCCTGCTCTTACAGGTGACTCCACACAGCTGAGGGCCAGACTGACTGCAGTACCTTCACTCTCCTCTGGAGGTCATCCTCCACGTCCTTCAACATGCCTGCAACAAAATAAATAGAAACACAGTGACACAATGCCCCCACAACTCCAAACACACTACACACTGTCCCCAAGCATCTCAGCCCAGCCCAAGAGCAGAGACGTACCTGTCACACGTAAATCTGTAACGTTGTTCGCCATTTTGAAGCCATATGTCATCGCCTGGAAGTCCTCCTGAAACCCAATATTATATGTTATGAAGCAGTGCTCGCCAGCCAGTTATAAACACACCTGAACTCAACAGGAAATCTCACATCCACCATGTTCACCTGAGGCCCACTTCATTAGCCCAGGTACGCCCATCCCAGCTAGCCCCCTGCAGTATTGCTGCTATTTGGGCTTCACGGTGGCCCGGCTGGCTATATAAATATAAGATAAAAATAAAAATGTTTCCCTTGTGCCTGCACTGACATTCACAGCTGTACTCATATATTTGGACAGAAGCACAGAAATATGTCCTCTACTGCAGGGACAGATGTCCCAAATGGAACCTACATCCCCCTGAGGAGCTCTCAGTGCCAAGCCTGAGTTTCCCACCACCCTGACCCCTGACCCCTGACCCTCGACCCCACAGAAGCAGTAGTTTTTAGAACAGAGAAGGCTGTTAATCACATGACCACAGTCACTTTGTCATTGGAGCTCCGATACCATGCTTGGTGCTCCCTCATACTGTGTCAGAGAGACAGTATTACACAGTGACTGCAGTGTTACAGAGACAGTGTTACACAGTGACTGCAGTGTTACAGAGACAGTGTTACACAGTAACTGCAGTGTTACAGAGACAGTGTTACACAGTAACTGCAGTGTTACAGAGACAGTGTTATGCAGTGACCGCAGTATTACAGAGACAGTGTGAAGCATTACCTCCTCAAACACGGCGGCCTTGTTGACCTTCTCGCGGGCGATGTCGCATATTTTCAGGATGCCTAGAGCGAAGGCTTTCATGGCAGGGTCTTCAATGAGGTCAGGGTTGTGGACGTACAAACACGTAAAGACGGTCTGAGCCAGAGAATGCCCCTCCAGCCATGTAATCTATGGATGTGGCCAGAGAAGAGCATTAGCACTGTAAGTGTTTCTGTGGATCATATAGCACTAGTGCTATAACAGTGTTTCCGTGGGTCATATAATACGAGCACTACATATAGCACTTGTGCAATAAGAGTGGTTCTGTGGGTTTCAGGAATTAGGTATGCCTCACCAAACAGCAAAAACAAGTATCCATGATTCCAATGAGCTCAGGCAGACTGAGGTCCCTAACCCTAATCGCCCCATCCTAGAGAGAGAGAGAGAGAGAGAGGGGGAAGGAGAAGGAAAAGGAGCGGGAGAGGGAGAGATGGTTAAATGGGACCAGTGGTTCATGTGGAAAATGTTTTAGCCAGTATTCAAACGGGTCATGATATGCAAGCACAGAGAGGGGGCTTGGGGGTACAACCTTGACTGCTTGTTGAAAGTTCAAGACCTTCCTGTTGACTTGGTTACCAATCATGCCGGCGTCCATTTTAGGGTCCATCATCTCAATGGCAGACATGGCTTCAAACAGTCCAAACCTGCCAACCAGGAAGTGTGAAGTTTGTACATTTGGTCACATGACCAGGGAGTGTGGAGGAGTCATAAATTCATACACTGACAGCATTCCATCCTGGAATTATCTACAGTATCATATGGGGGTAAAATATTATCCAGTTTAATGGAGCACTCTAGGCCTGAAAATTGATCCAGTGGGAAATATAAAGCATAGATCACTGAGTGGAAAAATGTTACACAGTGTACTCACAGTTTGTCATGGAGCAGCTCACCAAGGTTTAATTCTGAAACAAAAACATTAAGAGTTGTTGAGGAATTAAATGAGAATTGTGTAAACATGAAGCCTGAGCTACTTGCACATAAAAGTTAAACTATGAACACAGTGTCAGTTTTACCATTTCTGTTCAGTTTAGAAAACCTCACCCTTGTGCCAGTAAAAATAGTCTGGGGGGGAGGGTGGAATTCTTAAATGAGAGATGTATTTTCGTAATCTCTTTATGTCCCATGGGAAGAGGGCAGAGAAGACATTCTTCAGTTGGAATGTACTCTAAAGGAAAACTTAATTTTACACACTGCAGCCAGCCTCCACCACTACACTCAACCCCACAGTGAGTTGTACCTTTACACACCCACCCCACAGTGAGTTTGTACCTTTTCACTGAACCCCACTGTGTGTTTGTACCTTTGCACTCAACCCCACAGTGAGTTTGTACCTTTACACTCAACCCCACTGTGAGTTTGTACCTTTACATTCAACCCCACTGCGAGTTTGTACCTTTACACTCAACCCCACAGTGATGTTGTACCTTTACACTCAACCCCAAAGTGAGTTTGTACCTTTACACTGAACCCCACTGTGAGTTTGAACCTTTACACTCAGCCCCACAGTGATGTTGTACCTTTACACTCAACCCCACTGTGAGTTTGTACCTTTACACTCAACCCCACTGCGAGTTTGTACCTTTACACTCAACCCCACAGTGATGTTGTACCTTTACACTCAACCCCACAGTGATGTTGTACCTTTGCAGGCCCCTCTGAATTCCTGTGTGATGTCCACCCAGTTTGCATTATTCTTCATCTTCTCTGGAATACCCAGCCCCCACCCCGCCTCATCCTCCTCCACCGATGACTTCATCACCATGGTGACAGCTGGAAACAGATACACACAAGTGGCAAGAAGAGTGACACAGGAGCACAGGTGTGATGTGCTGAAATGCTTTCTAGTAGCCAGTTAACACGCCCTTCCCTGATTTAAGCCATGCGATCAGTGACACTGAAGAGGAACAGTTCATCTAACTACAGCGTTACACTGCTGAGCACAACGTGATTGAACCCAGCATACATAGCTCCTTACAACTTACTGACTTTTACAACAAAAACAACAAATATATTCAAAATAATAATACGAAAAATGTATGTAGTCCTTTCACATAGTTCATAGTTAAGAAACAATAACAAGAAAAATTGACACAACTAGTAAAAAGGGAATGTGTTGATGCCTAATAAAACTATATATAGGGATATATATCATATCTCTCTGCCTAGACACATACATATGTGTGTAAAGGGAGGAGGGAAGTGAGAGAGAGTTAAAAGGAGAAGAGGCAGACAGCAGTGGTGAGAGGAATATGATCAGCGCCGAGATCCCTGCTGCTTCAGGATTTACACATGGCTGGGCTGAGGTGTAGCCGGAGGACTTGATCTATATTAGCGAATTATCAGACTTAAAATGGCTTTGATGGATGTTGTGGTAGTAACGGGTTAGTTATGCAACTCTACGCACTTGGTCATGGACTGCAATACAAATCACAAGAGCGCACTGTTACAGTGCAGTATTACCTTCTCTAGTAGACAGTGCGTTATGGGTATAAACACTGTTGTATCACCGAATCAACATTAGATCGGCATATGACATGATGCACCATTTCACAACAGGGAATGCATAATGTGGCAGTTTAAAATGAAAGCAAATGAGGTGAAGGAGAGACAAGGAACTGACTTAAAGGTTAAGCTCTACGATCTACAATGTAACATGGCTGATTGTAGTGTTTCAAATTCAATTTTCTTTACAACTGCAATACAAGGCACAGTTGATGAACCTCAAATTCAAACAGCTGAACGTGGATAGCCCCTGTCAGTAGATGGCTATAGAATACACCAATACACGATATACAGCATAGTCGTCGTACGAACAACTACCATGCACCCTAATATTTAAATGTACATTTATACCTTAGCTTCAAGTATATTTCGAATGAATCACATACATTATTAAATACTGCTAAAACGTGAAATAAAGCTAACTTCATCAGCTTGATAAGTAGCAGAGTAACTTACCTCGGCTAGCCGTTTAATTTAATACAGACAGGTATCTAGCTATGTTTTGACACCTTGAACGTAACATTAGCTGAGCAGCAACATGACATCGCTAAACGAAATAGCAAGCAGGCTAAATTGCTTGCTAGTTGAGTGTATTTCGTTCTTTAGCGGAGTAGTTAGCGCTAGTACTTTCCTAGCTAACGTGTTAGCTACCTACAGTGGGGAGATTAGCAAGGCCTGTATTTCACCTTATGGAACCTGTTAAACAAGGTTGAATCCATGTGTTCTTTCATGCACATTGAAATAAGTATTACGAAATAGAATTAAATGCAAATTATATATTTTGGTATACATACCTGGCAACTTTGTTGTTATGCTACCTGTTCTAAATCTTACATTTGAGGAATATCAGAGGGACAAGCAGGAATAGAACGTCAAAATGCCGTTTAGTTTGTGTTACTTTCTGGGAAATGTAGTGTATGTGTGGTACACAATTCATGAGCGTGAGCCAGCCAGAGCCAGAATTTAAACGCTATTTCCCAGAAGTCGTAGAAGTGAAACGTCATATTTACGAGTCCAAATACATTTCGAAAGAACTACAAGTTTTAAATCGCGTATGTTTCGAATTCTCGCGTTGTTGCTTGAGTATTGACAGCTATGGTTTTCGGAACAGACTAGCGTTGTTATCATTGCTAGCCAGCTTCGGGACATTGCATTTCATCAGCGTTGGCGAAATTATGAATAACTTTCCCTCTATGCGACAACGCTTCCTGTAATTACTGGTTTGTAATGTGTCTTGGTTCATGCATTCTTTCTGTGTTTTATCTGTCTTCCCAAAATTTTGTATAAACTGTGTGTAAGCCAGCTGTTAGCTCTCTAGCTAAATGTTTACTTAGCAGAGCAGGTGCAACGGTCGCTAGTTAGCTACCTATCCTTCTCTAGTTTGACAATCAAGGGGCGTTGCTTGACAGCAGATTGTAGCGACAGTTTTATTTCAGTTTAATCTCTAGCAAGGTGGCTGACCTCCTAACAAACATGTCGATGTCGGGCTCGAGTTGTTCTCTTAACGGACTGACAATGATGTAAGTTATATTAATTATAGAGGTTGTCTTTGTTTAGCTTGCTGGCCAGTTAACGTTAGCTTGTTAGTTTTCCGTTTTCGCTGTTCATGACTAATTGTATGCACGTGGGAATTTCAAATATCGCAACATTTCGGAAATGGGTCTGTGCTCGAATGTATTCGTCTGATTTTATTATTAATAATGCACGTACATTAATACCCTAACGGTATTAATTCACTTGATACCTTTATATCGGTAGGTACGTTAGCTTGCTAGCTATCTCGCCCAGTGGATCGTTCTAGCTAATTAATTTATGTTAGGGTAGAAGTGACTCCAGGGATGTTCATTACAAAGAAATGCTAGCTAATTGCAACTAACTTGCTGTCACACGACAGAAGCGACGCGCAAAATTACCTTGTTCTTGAGCATGCACATACACCCCATTAACATTATACAGCTGTTGACTACATAATCTAACTAGATATTATACGTTCCGGTTGGTGTTAGCAACCATATTGTCATATTGTGCATGATACACTTCTGTCCTTCAGTGGTATGGAGATTAACTTGTATCAAAATGATTTTTGCTACCTTCCTTCTGTGTTTTCGCGTCTCCAATTTCAGATTTTTGAAATGGATCTCTGTTCCTGTCCGAAGTAATTACATTAGTATTGTGATTTCACGATATAAGACACCTATTCCCTTCTGGCTGGGTTCTTTTGTGTGGAACTAGACCAAGGTGGTTGTGTTTCATATGTAAAAACTGAAAGGGCAGTTGAAGCCGCTGCTTAATTAGTCCCTCAGATGTTTAATTTAATATTTGACCGTTCATATTGATTAGGACATTATCTTTACAGAACATTGAAATGGTGAAGTGAAAGCGGAGAAATGAGTAAATCCAAAATGACGACAGAGAAAGGGTGAGTGCTGGCTCGTGCTCAAAAACACACACACACACACACACACACTCTCGCACACTCGCATATAGCTGGTACTGCATGACTAAGCACATCTCCTACTGTGCTGTTAGTCTGTGGTCCGGGGAGGAGAGTGTGTCTGGTGTGATAGGACTAATGGGTGTGTTTGCCTTGTTTTATTGAAAATGGTCATGTTGCCATTTAGTTATCTAAAGGAAGCAGGAGCAATTATGTATGACGGAATCTAAGTAAGATGTTGCAGTCCTGCCCCTCTTTGTAACCCTGACAACCGCTGTGTGTCCAAGGCATGGCCTCTCTAGCTTGTCTGTGTGTGTTCTTACATGTGTGCGTGCTGTGCTCTGAATAATTGACAGTGGTGAGAGGCTCTCATTGTTCTCTCAGTAATGATTATTCTCTGAATAATTGAGCTTCTTGTCTCTGCAGAACTACTTTAAAAGCCATTTTGTATGGGCAGTGAACCCACATGGTTCTTCATCTTACATGAGTGAGTGAGTGCATGCGTGTGCCTGAGTGAGTATGTGGGTGCGTGCATAAGTGAGTGTGTGCATGCATGCATGCATGCAGTGGCCAATAGAAATAGTTTGTGTATGTGTCCCTCTGTGGAGTATTCCGCTGCAGTAGTGATGTGGGTCGTGTGATATGGCACGTGGTGTTTATAAAACGGTAATTTTCCCAGAATCCCCAGTAACTCCAGGGTGTCGATCCTGCTGGGTCAGCTGGAGAAGATCAATGGCGAGGAAGCGGTCGGCGATGTGAAGTTCGCCCGACACATCACAGCCAAAATCCTGCACCTCCTTCAGACACAAGGTACCCCGCACAACGCTTTCCCCCACTGTAGTGCGAGTATGTAGTCTGAGCGTGTGTGTGTGTCTGTGTGAGAGAGAGAGTGCAATATGGTAGTTTAGGAGTGCAGTGTCTGTTTGTGTGTACATGAGTGTCTGTGAGTGTGTTTATGTAGTGTGTGTATGTGTATGTGTGTGTGTGTATGTGTATTTGTATGCATGTAGTTTGCAGTTTTTGTGTGTCTGTGAGTGTATGGGTTGCAGCCCTGGGTCAAATACGTAATTGTTTTGGATTCAGATACCTTACAATAAAGCGTCATTGAAACCTATGAAATACTCTCAAAAAGTACTCCTGGTCCTCTTGGTTGGCTCAATTGCACTAGGAAAAATCAATCGAGCACAGAAAAGTATTTAAACCCAAAACAATTGTGTTTTTGACCCAGATCTGATGTGTTTGTGTAGTGTGTGATCTGTAAGTGTGTGTGTTTTGGGTGTGTAATTGTGTTTGTAATGCATAATGTGTGAATGTATAGTGTGTAGGTCAGTGTGTAATGTGTAATCTGTGAGCGTGTGTGTTTTCACTGCGCAGTGTGTGAGTGTATGTGTTTGGGGTAAGTGTCCTCAGCTGACCGGCTTTGAGTGCTGTAAATATGTCAGTGTTTGTGTGGGGAGGTGTAATGTGACCCCCGCCCCCCCTTCCGGGGGGGCTCAGCTTACAGGGACCCCTAACCGCCCCCTCCCCACCCTCACCCCTCCTGCCTATGAAGAAGAGCCCTGGAATGCCCCCGTGTCCCCTCTCAGTCTGACAACTGCTGAAAACCTGTCTCTCTGTCTGCACCACCATGCCCCTAATCACTCCACACAGCCTGCCTCTAACCCCATCCCAAGCCCTGCTCCATGCACAGAATGGAAATCATCTATTGAGCAGTAACCATTACACAGAAAACATTAACCATGATGCTTACTGCACTCACCATGACACTTACCGCGCACTCACCATGACACTTACCGCCCTAACCATGACGCTTACTGCACTCACCATGACACTTACCGCGCACTCACCATGACGCTTACCGCACTTACCATGACGCTTACTGCACTCACCATGACACTTACCGCGCACTCACCATGACGCTTACCGCACTTACCATGACGCTTACCGCACTTACCATGACACTTCCCGCACTTACCATGACACTTACCGCCCTAACATGACACTTACCGCTCTAACCATGACACTTACCGCCCTAACATGACACTTGCCGCACTAACCGTCACACTTACTGCAGTTACTGCACTTACCATGCCACTTGTCACACTAACGTGTCATTTTGAACTTTAACCATAACTCTTACCACACTAACCATGACACTTACCATGCTAGCCATGACACTGCAATAATTCACCATTCTCTTTGTCTTCTGAATTTCAGAGAAAATCAGGAAAGAGATCATGGCCAAAGGTTCAAGTGGGATGGAGGTCATCCTCTCTTCGTTAGAGGTATGTTTCTCATATTAAACGACAAATGCAAAGTATTATACAAATAGTATTATGCAGACCATATACACTAGCATTGTGTGTCTATGCTTTACTCACCTGCCTTTTGTTTCCTAGAGCACAAGGGACCCACAGACAGTGCTGAATATTCTGTACATTCTTAATGAGCTGGTGTCAGCAGGTGAGTGACCAGCTTTCCTCCTCTATGTGAGCAGCCCTGTTTGTGTAAGCAGCCCTGTCTCTGTGAGCAGCTCTGTCTCCGTGAGCAGCCCTCTCTCTCTGTGAGCAGTCCTGTGTCTGTGTGAGCAGTCCTGTGTCTGTGTGAGCAGTCCTGTGTCTGTGTGAGCAGTCCTGTCTCTGTGAGCAGTCCTGTATCTGTAAGCAGCCCTGTCTCTGTGAGCAGCCCTGTCTCTGTGAGCAGCTCTGTCTCTGTGAGCAGCCCTCTCTCTCTGTGAGCAGCCCTCTCTCTCTGTGAGCAGTCCTGTGTCTGTGTGAGCAGTCCTGTGTCTGTGTGAGCAGTCCTGTATCTGTGAGCAGTCCTGTCTCTGTGAGCAGTCCTGTATCTGTGAGCAGCCCTGTCTCTGTGAGCAGTCCTGTGTCTGTGAGCAGCTCTGTCTGTGTAAGCAGACCTTTCTGTTTGTGCAGCTAGTCTGCGTCTCAATTTGGCTGCCAATCAGAATATGCAAATATTGGGAGTTACTGTGCATACTAATTTTACCTGACTTCATCTGGTTGAATAACCTGTTTATTTTGGGATTTCTGCTGTGGCCATTGTGGTTTGTGCAACAAGGGTCTTCATTGGTGTAGGCACTGAGAATGTAATATGATTGGATTGTAGAGGCTGTGAATTGGATTTTCTGGGCAATATCCAAGGTGTTTGTTTGTTTGTTTGTTTTGTGCAGGCAGCGGGCACAGGGTGGGGGTGCTGGTTTCAAAGGGGGGGACGGCAATTCTGCTGCAACTGTTGATAAGCGCCAGTAAGGAGGCCCCGCCCAGTGATGAGCTCATGCTGCAGCTGCACTCCATTCTGGCCAAAGTTGGACCAAAAGGTGAGGACTGACTCTGCCCCCATTACACCACGTTACATTACATTACAGGCATATGGCAGACGCTCTTATCCAGAGCGACGTACAATCAAGTGCAAATCGTACACAGGGACAAGTGTGATGAGGACCCAAGAGGAAAGTGTTACTGTTACTGAGGCCACATCCCCTTGGGCAGTACCAGAATATTCTGTTTACTCTGTGTGTTCACCTTTGAGAGAACTATGAGTGTTTACCTGTCTTAGAGAATTAAGTAATATTTTGTGTATAAAGGGCATCTGTAGTATTCAGTACACATACACACATACACACACACTGCATCTGCTTGAAACCTTCCAGGTTGCGTGGGACCTCCTGTTTTTCAGTAAGAGCCGAGCACTGCCTCAATGCCTTGTGGGTAAAATGTGGCATCAGGTCCGTGAAAGTGCTCACTGTTTTTCCTGTGTGATTTGAGAGTAGACATAAACAGGCTAGCCCTCTCCTGTCGACGGGTCCTAAACTCTGCTCTCGATCTCGCAGATAAGAAGTTTGGCATCAAAGCGCGGATCCATGGGGCTCTGAACATCACTGTGAACCTGCTGAAGCAAAACCTGCAGAACCACAAACTCCTGCTGCCCTGCCTGCAAGTGCTGCGCGCCTACTCTGCCAACTGTGAGTTTGACCAGCGACTGTGTGTATGACCAGCGACCGTATGACCAGCAACTGTATGTATGGCCATCAACCGTGTCTATGACCAGCGACTGTGTGTATGACCAGCGACCGTATGACCAGCAACTGTATGTATGGCCATCAACCGTGTCTATGATCAGCGACTGTGTGTATGACCAGCGACCGTATGACCAGCAACTGTATGTATGGCCATCAACCGTGTCTATGACCAGCGACTGTGTGTATGACCAGCGACCGTATGACCAGCAACTGTATGTATGGCCATCAACCGTGTGTATGACCAGCGACTGTGTGTATGACCAGCGACCGTATGACCAGCAACTGTATGTATGGCCATCAACCGTGTCTATGACCAGCGACTGTGTGTATGACCAGCGACCGTATGACCAGCAACTGTATGTATGGCCATCAACCGTGTCTATGACCAGCGACTGTGTGTATGACCAGCGACCGTATGACCAGCAACTGTATGTATGGCCATCAACCGTGTCTATGACCAGCGACTGTGTGTATGACCAGCGACCGTATGACCAGCAACTGTATGTATGGCCATCAACCGTGTCTATGACCAGCGACTGTGTGTATGACCAGCGACCGTATGACCAGCAACTGTATGTATGGCCATCAACCGTGTGTATGACCAGCGACTGTGTGTATGACCAGCGACCGTATGACCAGCAACTGTATGTATGGCCATCAACCGTGTCTATGACCAGCGACTGTGTGTATGACCAGCTACCTTGCATACGGCCAGTAGACATCGTCTGTGAAACCAACAACTTGTGTACAATAGTGCCTTCTGTTGGCAATTTTTGTGATCCTGTATTGTTTGTCTAGCTGTTAACGCTGTCTCCCTGGGGAAGAATGGCGTCATCGATGTACTGTTCAAAATCATCTGCCCCTACAGTAAGAAGAGCAGCAGTCTACTGAAGTACGTACTGAGAGAGGGACAGAGTGTGTTTGTCTGTGTCTCTGTGTGCGAATGTGTGTGTGTGCGCACGCGTGCACAGGAGAGTGTATTTGTTTGTGTCATGTCTCAGAGAGCATGTGTATGTGCATTTGTCTGTGTCTCAGTGAGTGTGTTTGTCTGTGTCTCAGTGAGTGTGTTTGTGTCTCAGTGAGTCTGTTTATTGGTTGATTTATTTTGTTTATTCGTTTTGCAGAGTGTCCCTGGACACAGTGGCAGCTTTGCTGAAGTCGAGTGAGTAACTGTGGCTGTGACTGACACTGTGATTCTGACTGTGACTGCCACTGACTGATTCTGACCAACTGTGACTATGATTCTGATTGTGACTCACACTGTGACTGTGATTCTGATTGTGACTCACACTGTGACTGTGATTCTGATTGTGACTCACACTGTGGCTGTTATCCTGATTCTGATTGTGACTGCCACTGTGACTGTTATTCTGATTCTGATTGTGACTGCCACTGTGACCGTGATTCTGACTGACACTGTGACTGTTATTCTGATTCTGATTGTGACTACGACTGTGACTGTTATTATGATTCTAATTGTGACTGCCACTGTGACCGTGATTCTGACTGACACTGTGACTGTAATTCTGACTGACACTGTGACCGTGATTCTGACTGACACTGTGACTGTGATTCTGACTGTGTCTGATTCTGACTGAGACTGTCACTGTGACTCTGATTCTGACTGAGACTGTCACTGTGAGTCTGATTGTGACTTCCACTGTGACTCTGATTGTGACTGATTGTGACTGACACTGACTGTGATTCTGACTCACTAACACTGTGACTGATTCTTACTGTGACTGCCACTGACTGTAATTCTGACTGACACTGACTGTGATTCTGACTGTGACTGTGACTAACACTGTGACCGTAATTCTGACTGTGACTGATTTTGACTTCCACTGTGACTCTGATTCTGACTGTGACTGACACTGTGACTGTGATTCTGATTGTGACTGACACTGTGTCTGTGATTCTGACTGACTGCCACTGTGACTGATTCTGACTGTGACTGGCCGGCACTGTGACGGTGACCATTTCTACAGTTAACACTGCCCTCCTGCCCACAGAGACCAACGCGCGGCGTGCGGTGGACCGGGCGTACGTGCCCGTGCTGCTCGCCCTCTACCAGGACTGGCACCGCAACGACACACGGCACAGGCACATGCTCATACGCAAGGGCATTCTGGGATGCGTCAGGAACATCACCAACATCAAAGTGGGCAGGAAGGCCTTCGTCGACGCCCATGGAATGAGAATTCTCTACAGCACGTCTACTGTGAGTCTTTATCTTGGTCTCGCTCTCTCTTTCTCTCTCTCTCTCTTTCTCTCTCTCTCTCTTTCTCTCTCTCTCTCTTGGTCGCTCTTTCTCTCTCTGTCTCTTTCTGTCTCAGTCTCAATTCAGTTCAATTCAGTAATGCCTTAATGGCATGACTATCCAAACAATTTTGCCAACGCAATTAACAATAATACATTTTAACTATGACATATAAAACATAAGATAAATACACTGAAATAAAATCTATAAAAAAATGAATTCATAAATAATAAATAAGCAAATCTACTGACAATCTACATGAATTTCTAAGTTACGAACATTAACCAGGACAATAACAATCACAACAAACAATACAGATAACAGAGATGGTGCCTGACTGGTTGTCCCTCAGCTTGTGACAGGAGGCCACATGAGTTCCAGCCAATATCACACATTCTATTTTCTCCCCTAGTATATAGGGAAGCTTTTCAAGATTATTAAAAGTCGGAAATTTGAGTAAAATTGTTTATATATTTTTTAAGAAATAAAGAAATGTGTCCTTTTGTCCTGGTACTTGTGTATGGTGCATTCTGTAAGGAACTGCAGCTCTGTCTCCCCTGCCCCCTGGTCACAGTGTGAGTACAGTCTGTCCTCTCTGGTCGGCCAGGTCTGCCTGTGAGGGCTGGTTTCTATGGCCAGGCTGTGCTCTCTGAGTCTGTGCCTTGTCAATACTTTTCTCAATTCGTTGTCAGTCACCACGGTCAAATATTCTGCCAAGGTCTACTGTCTCTTTAGGGCCAAATAGCACTCAAGCTTGGATTGACCTTCTGTGGTTTTGCTCCAATAAGGGATATGGGTTTCTTTTTCTTTCATCATAATTTAGTTTGGTCTAATTGTTTGAAATAATGCATCATTGCCCTGAGGCTCATTGGTGTTAGTGGTGTTAGTATCTGTGAGTTAGCTCAGCCTCAGAAGTACGCTGAGGACTCTGTTCTGGTCTTGGCATTGCAGGGCTTTATAATGATATGATTTCGGGTTGCTCTTTTTTATGTTTCTAGAATTTGATTGCGCCTTTCTGGATGTTTATTAGAGGATAATGGCCTAATTCTGTCCTGCATGCATTACTTGGAATTTTCCTCTGTGCCTGGATAATGATATTTCTGTTCTGCATGCAGGGTTTCAATTGGATGTTCTTCCCATTTAACAAAATCAAATTGTGTCAGCAGACCCACCCTTCACTGCTATGAAGTGCAACTGGTTTGATCGATGATTCTGATATTTTGGGCCAGATCCAAATTGGACTTTAGACTGATTTGATTTTGATTGTTTTGGTGGCATAGAAAGCCCTTCATGCTTTCTCTTTCAGTTCATTCATAGCCAAGCTGAATTATTTTTTCTAGGGTAAAGTTCTGATTGGTTCCCTGACATATGGACCTTTTCTGCAAAATTAATATTTCAGTCTTCTTTTGGGTTAACTGTCAGGGCCCAGGTCTGACAGCAATTTCCTAACAGAGCCAGGTTCTGCTGGAATCCCTCTTTTGTGGTTGACTGCAGAACCAGGTGTACAGTCCCTCCTGTTATGTTGCGGGTCAAATTGACCCGTTTCAAAGTTTAAAAATCCAGGAAAAATAGAAAAAAAATGTTTGGAGCATGAAACCTTTTCTGCTGGGCTTAATTACTGTAATGAACATGTAAATGAAAAATTGCTAATTTAACGTGTTTGCATTTTGACCCGGCAGTGATAATGGAGGATACAAAGGCTAAAATTATCAAATTTAGACCAAAACTGATTTGTTTTCTTTTCCAATATTAGAGACAACCCAACCACACACACAAACACATGCACACACACACCAACACACACACCTGCACACGCACACACACAGAAGCGCGCACACATATACAGACAGACAGACAGACAGACAGACAGACAGAGAGAGACAGACAGACAGACAGAGAGAGAGACAGACAGACTTTTGAGTTGGTAATTCCTGATTCAATCCGGAAAGTTGTTCCAGAAATGACTAATTTAGAAGGGAGGCGTGTTTTTGGGCAGGAGTGGAGAGAACTGGACAATAAGCACTTACATGCTTATTTGGGGCTTCTCATCCTGGCTGGGGTTTATAAGTCCAAAGGTGAATCGACAGCCAGCCTGTGGGATGCAGAGACAGGCAGGGCCATATTCCGAGCCACTATGTCATTGGAGATCTTACATATTTTCTCAAGGGTCATCAGGTTTGATAATCGGGAGAAAAGAGCTGGCAGACGAGAGAGAGATAAGCTGGCAGCTATTAGGACAGTGTGGGACAAGTGGGAGAGAGGGGGTAGAGCGGCTGCCACTGCTCTACAACCCAGGTCCTAATGTCACCGTGGATGAAAGCCTGCTGGCATTCAGAGGTCGCTGCCCCTTTAGGCAATACATGCCTTCAAAGCCAGCAAAATAGGGCATAAAGATCTGGGCAGCTTGTTCAAGCTATGCATTGAACATGCAGGTGTACACTGGTAAGCCTATTGGAGGAGCACCATGCTTCAAGTGCAAAAAATGAATTTGCCCAAAACACACACACACACACACACGCAAACAAATTGTTCTCTCCTTCTTGTTCGGGTTTCCTGTTGTAAACATTGTCAAAAATTCAATGTAGTTTCAACATGTATATGTGAATTTAAAGGGACAGTTTGACACCAATGTATGAGATGTATTGTTTGAATTAATCAGCATGCCCCCATAACAGAAACTATTTAAAAAACGATGGAAAAAATAAAATAAGAATGTGTTGAAGCAAATGTGGTGAATGACAAATATTTGCCAGTGTACAGAAAAAAACAGTTTGAAAATAATTTTTTAAATGGAAAACGAATTGATTCTCATCAGTAAACCAGGATCTGTAAGAGGTGGAAAAACTTGATTACACTAAATATTAACTAAATTGATATTAATTGAGCTAAAGATAATGTTTTTGGAGAAAAATATCTTTTTAAACTACTTTCAGATGGTGAAACATGCACCGGGTCAATTTGACCCGGGAACATTATTGCTGTTCCCTAAAGTTGAACATAACAGGAGGGTTAAATATCCAGTGTGAGGGTGAATGTTGTGGTTGTGCCTGGTGTTTGTCGCCCCCCTGTGGTGAGCCGTGGTGTTGCTGCGGTTTCAGGAGTGCCTCCCCGTGCGGACATTGGATTCCCTAGTGAACACCTCCAGCCTCATCATGCGCAAGTGTTTCCCCAAAAACCGCCTGCCTCTGACCACCATCAAGTGCGTCTTCCAGCACCCCCTGCCTCACCTGCCCCCTGGGGGGCCCGTCGCAGAAATGTACAGCCAGTCGTCTGATGGTGCGTCTCCCCTGTGCTCCACCTACCCTCATACCCCCCTAACCGCATAAGTGTGTGTGTGTGTGTGTTTAACGCACCACACCCGTCAGCTTTCTCTCCCTGGTTTTAGTATCTAAAATGGTCAGCTCTCTGTGCTAACATTTAGCAACGCCATCTGATAATTAAGCGAAAACATAGATCATGTCACGATGGAAATCGTTTTGCAAACCGCTCAGAAAAATATGCATACTTCGACCAAAATGCGCATTGGTCTTTAATATAGGGCTGCACGGTATTGTATATTTATCGTTGTCCCATTATGAACATAAAAACATCGCAAAAGACTGTGTGGACTGCAATGAATGGTATATTTACTAGGTGTGAACAAGTACGGCATTATAGGTATCTGTAACTGTATCCGTGCAGCCAACTATATTGCCTGCATCCGGATCTGTACTTGGGAATGTGCGTGGCTTAACGGGGTTCCAGACTGTGACTAAACCTACGGATTTTGCAACTATTTTTCTTGGTGATGCAAGTAATAAAATTTTTTAAAAAGCAGCCAGCGTGATTACCATTTTAGGCCGTATCACCCGCCCCTACCTCATCATAGTGTGTACACCCTTGTGTTGTGGCTGGTGTGTTGTGGTGTGTTTTGGAGCCTGTGTAGCGTGCGTTGCTGTGGTTCTGACTCCGTGTGTGTCATGCTCAGTGGACGACGTGCTGGACGAGAGTGACGAGAACGAGGACACGGAGAACGAAGAGGACGAGAAAGACCGGAACTCTCCGGTACACAGGCCCCTCCCGCATCAGAGTCCCATCACATCACATACAGTTATTTTAGCTGACCTGCAGTTCTTTAGACTGATTCCCCCCTGGAGCAATGTGGGGTTAAGGGCCTTGCTCAAGGGCCCAGCAGCTTCAGGGATCTTCTCGTGGCTACACTGGGGCTTGAACGTTCCGGGTCTCTTTCATGTACTGTAACCACTAGTCTATAGGCTGCCCCACTAATCTACTGTCTTGCCCCCTTAGCGTGACTGTACAGTGCATAGCTTGTGTACACACACACATATGATGAGAGTAACATTACATTTAGCAGTTCAGAGCGACTTACAATGTAGGGGAAACATATGGGAGTTCACCGGACTAATTGAATGACCTTCCCAGATCAGCGGGTCAAGATACAACATCACTAAAGCTCTAGTACAGGTTAACTGCGGCATCTGCTCCAGTGTTTCAGTGGGCTGTTTCTCCCCAGAATGACGACATCGAGACCGACATCAGTAAACTCCGCCCCAAGCAGAGCCTGACCCGGCCCCTGCAGGAGCTGAAGATGTACGAGCGCTTCTTTCCAGAACTTTCTGAAGATTTTCAGGTGAAATGTGTCCTGTGGTTGTTTGGGTCTGAATGCGTGACATTTCTCTCAATATGATCTGTTTTGTAAAATATAGATTACAGACTGTGCTGAGTTGGAGCTAGTTGTAACTAGTTGTAGCTGTGTATTGCTGTGTGGCTGTTCTCAGGCTGTTTTGTAGCTGTGCTTTAGCTGTTCTCAAGCTGTAGTTGTGGCTGTGCTGTATATTTTCTCTAGCTGTATTTGTTGCTGTAGCTGTGCTCAAGCTGTAGTTGTGGCTGTGCTGTAGCTGTTCTCGATCTGTAGTTGTGGCTGTGCTGTAGATGCCCTCTAGCTGTAGTGATTGAGCTGTGGCTGTAGTTGTGTTGTAGCTCTGCAATGCTGATGAAGGCCTCTCTTTGCAGAAATATTTTGATGACTGCGAGGACACAAAGCCGACACCCCCGGCTCTGAAATCTGTCGGCCCAATCATCGTCCCCACGGCACAGGTGCCGGCCCAGCCCCTCCTCGGCTCGGCCCACGGGGAGGAGCCCGGGGACCCGCCCCTGCATTTGGACAGCATCGGCATCGACCACAGGCCCCGCCCAGACCAGGAGCTGGCGCAGGACCTGGAGCGCGTGACGCTGGGGGCGTCGGACTCGCCGCCGCCGCAGGCCTACGAGCGGGAGGACAACCTCCGGCGCGTCTACGAGCGCGAGTGCGAGGACGACTGCAGCTCGCTGTCCTCGGGGGAGCAGGTGTGCCTGGAGGTGCCCGACACGGCCGCCATGTTGCCGCTGCACGACCCCGAGCTGTACATCCACATGGAGAAGACCACCCGCTCCGTCCCGCGCTACAGCGAGGTGGCCTACCCCGACTACTTCGGACACGTCCCCCCGCCCGTCCCTGAGCACGTCCTGGAGAGGGTGCACGGCGTTCAGAGGTAAGGCCTCGTCCCCGAGAGCGTAAGGCGATTCCCAGAGTGTAGGGCTCTTCACTTGCCTGAGAGTGTAGGGCTCTTCACTTGCCTGAGAGTGTAGGGCTCTTCACTTGCCTGAGAGTGTAGGGCTCTTCACTTGCCTGAGAGCGTAGGGCTCTTCACTTGCCTGAGAGTGTACGACACTTCACTTGCCTGAGAGCGTAGGGCACTTCACTTGCCAGAGAGTGTAGGGCTCTTCACTTGCCTGAGAGCGTAGGGCTCTTCACTTGCCTGAGAGTGTACGACACTTCACTTGCCTGAGAGCGTAGGGCTCTTCACTTGCCTGAGAGCGTAGGGCTCTTCACTTGCCTGAGAGTGTAGGGCTCTTCACTTGCCTGAGAGCGTAGGGCTCTTCACTTGCCTGAGAGCGTAGGGCTCTTCACTTGCCTGAGAGCGTAGGGCTCTTCACTTGCCTGAGGGCGTAGGGCACTTCACTTGCCTGAGGGCGTAGGGCTCTTCACTTGCCTGAGAGCGTAGGGCACTTCACTTGCCTGAGAGCGTAGGGCACTTCTGAGGGCACTGGTTATGTTAACAGAGGATTCTGTGTTTCTCACACAGAAAAAGAGCCAAAAAGTACACTCTGTTCTCTAAACACAGATTAGACATTGTTTACAATTACTGGGCAATGACCCAGTCTTGCATCACAACAAAATAATTACTCCTGTTTTTTTAACCCAATCATCTCTCAGTGACATTTATGTTTATTGATCAAAATACAGATATAAATACAGATGAGCTGAGCATTGCAAGATTCAAAGAGAAAGTGCTCATTTTGAGTAAAAAGGAAACAACGTCACATGATCTGGCTAACTTGAGTAAATTATCTCCAAAATTGCTCCTAGGTTATTTAATATTATTACCCATTATTTGATCAGAATGTTTTGATACAAAGAAATGTATCTTATTTCATCCCAATAATCCTGCAGTTTCATCCCACTTCTGTTACAAGTGTCATAATAAAATTATGAAAGACTTCACTTCCCTGGCAACATAGGACACATCACCGAGAGTGCAAGACACTTCCTCAAGAGCTTAGGGCACTTCCAACTGTTAATTCATTCGTTACTGCAATTTCTATTAAATTCTTAGCTGTGACTTCAGCTACTTCTAACTGATTTGTATGGGGTTTTAATATAGTCTACTTCTTGTTCGGTTACCAGATCATCCATTCTGAACATCCTTACTGTAACCTGAGCTACTTTCTCTGCGCTGTTCTGCATTATGCAGGATGAAGATCTTCCAGGACATCGAGCGGCTCATCCACCCGGCTGACATCCTGGAGAAAGTGGTCTACGACCTCGACCTGCACCTGCACAGGTGAGCACTGCGACCTCTGTCCTGTCAACTTTGACCCCTGACCCCCCAGAGTGCAGGTGTAGTACAGGCGTGCATTCTAATCGGATATTTTGTCCTTCCTCGTCTCCTCGTTCCTTGCCTGAACCTGCAATCGATTGAGGTCTGCAGTCTTTTAGGACCATCTTCAGTTTTCCTTGAAGGATTCTTCAGCACAGATGCACAACCGCATCCTTTGCAGAAGTATTTTTTCGTAAAGACGTAAAGCATGATCAACCTGTAGATTCACCTCTCCTCATCTACGTCTGTAACTGACGTGGCTTCAGATTGACGTTTGAAAGCGCCAGGGCATTCCATTTGCTTAATTCAGTTTCTCGATTCCTCCATCCTCACGTCCTTTTCCTTGCTTCCTTTCCTCTGATGGATGGGAGTTGGGAGCTTGGAAAGGACACACAGAAAGGATGCAAGGAGGTATAATAAGCGATTGGAAAGAGCCCCAGGCGTGGCAGGACCGCTCACGGTCCAGGGTTTGAGCGTCTCGTTGCTCTTTGTGTTCCAGGTCTCCGGTGATCAGCGATGGAGAGGCTCTGAAATTCAACTCCCAGTTTGAGTCCGGAAACCTGAGGAAGGTGGTCCAAGTGAGGAAGTAAGTGAAGTGGGATACTTCCTGTCACATGATTTACACGTTAACATACACCGATGAGCCAAAACATTATGACCACCCACTCGCAGGTGAAGTGAATAACATTGATTATCATGTAACAATGGTGCATGTCAAGGTCTGGCATATATTAGACGGTAAGTGAACTCTTGGTTCTCGTAGTCGACGTGTTGGATGCGAGAGAAATGGGCAGGCATAAAGACCTGAGCGACTTTGACATGGGCCAAATCGTTATGACCAGAGGGCTGGCTCGGAGCATCTCCGAAACGGCAAGGCTCGTGAGGTATTCCCTGTCAGTAGTGCTGATCACTGGACTGGACTGGACCTTGGAGCAAGGGAAGAAGGTCGCCTGGTCAGATGAATCCCGTTTACATCATGTTGAAGGCCGGGTATGTGTTTTCCTGGGGAAGAGATGGCACCAGGACGCACTGTGGGAAGGAAGACAAGCTGGTGGAGGGAGTGTGATGCTCTGGGCAGTGTTGAAATGCTGGGTCTGGGCATTCATGTGATCGTTGATTTGACACGTGCCACCTACCTAAACATCATTGTGGACCATGTACACCCTTTCATGGCAACAGTATTCCCCGATGGCCGTGGCCTCTTTCAGCAGGATAATGCGCCCTGCCACACTGGACAAATTGTTCGGGAATGGTTTGAGAAGCATGATGAAGAGTTCAAGGTATTGCCCTGGCCTCAAAATTCCCCAGATGTAAATCTGATCAAGCATCTGGGGGATGTGCTGGAACAACAAGTCTGATCCACAGGGCCTCCACCTCGCAACTTACAAGACTTAAAGGATCTGCTGCTAACATCTCGGTGCCAGATACCACAGGGCACCTTCAGAGGTCTTTTAGAGTCCTCAGCAGGTCAGAGCTGCTTTGGTGGCACACAGAGCACCAACAGTATTTTAGGCATATGGTCATAATGTTTTGGCTCATCGGTGTATGTCACATGCGTGTTTGCGTGTGTGTGTGCACGCACTATGAAATGCCGATACTGAGGGCTTGTTGTTTTGCAGGCTTGAGTATGACCTCATCCTGAACCCTGACATCAACAGTAACCATTACCACCAGTGGTTTTACTTTGAAGTGAGCGGCATGCGCGTTGGCACCCCCTATCGCTTCAACATCATAAACTGTGAGAAATCCAACAGCCAGTTCAACTATGGTACGCCTACCTTAAAGAATATACACACATATACACACACACACACACGCGCCAACCTTTGAGACCACACATACCCACCCACAAACACATGCACACACGCTCACACACTCAAATGCACTCACATCTCTGCTGCAGTTTGATTCTAGAATCTTCTCTCTGGAATCATTTCTTTCTGACTGATTGGCTAGTCTTCTCACTTTAACTTGTTTATTGTATGTGTGGTTGTTGTATGTTGTATGTGATTGGTCCGCTGGGTCACAGGCTTGCTCTGTAATTGGTGTTTTGAACCCGTGCAGGTATGCAGGTGCTGATGTATTCTGTTCAGGAAGCTATTCGGGGCCAGCCCCACTGGGTCCGCACCGGGGCAGATATCTGCTATTACAAGTGAGTATAGGCCCACCCTTCAAACTTTGGCCCCTTTAATCATAGGTTTGTCATTTGACTGCGGCACATGGATCTACCGGAGCGTAAATAGAGAGGTCAATTTCTTCCACGCTTAAATCTGCTCATGCAGACCCCGACACTTTAAAAATATATATATTTTTTTTATTTTATTTTATTTTTTTACAATGGGTCTCAACGGGAAAGTTTTTACAATGAGCTGTTACCATGTACTTTGTGAGTTTGCGTGGATCATCGGATAGCCTAGATTGTTAGGTACGAAATGGACAGTGAAATATAGCGTTAACGCAGAGAAAAAAAAAAGAAGAAGCTATTTATCTCCCAGATGTTCACCATTGCACATGCGCAGTGTCTTGAAATTGAATGTGTTCTCTGGCTTTTCTCCGAGAGACAGTACCCTTATGTAACGACACATGCTCATGGCACTTCCCAGCCTCTCGTATAGCTGAGATTGCCCTCTTTCTCCTTCTAAGCTCTTTGGATCTGCCGGTGATTTTTGTTTAGACTCTTGTGAGATGATAGAATCAAGCATCTCTCCCTAGTTTCTGCACATGTGATTCCTCCCTTGGCCACAGGGGGGCAGCATGAGAGCATTGCGCTGGCTGTGAGTGAAGTGCTTAGGGCAGGCATCGTTAAACCATGGTCCTCGAGGGCTGAGCACTGCTGGTTTTCCGCCCTCCCTTTACCTGGGAGTCAGGTGTGAAGACATTCTGGCCAATCAGTAGCACCAATTGTTCAGGTTCATTACCTGGGGAAAAAAGATCCAGGGCTGGATTTGGATTCGAGGGCCTGATTTGTTTATCCCTGGCCTAGATGAAGAGAGTTCCCCTGCTGTTTCATCTTTCTGTTTTTCCTCAAAGAACTGTCTTAGTAGATTGGTCATACCTATACAGGTACATCTCAAAAAATTTTGTTTTTTGTGCGAAAGTTCTTTTTTTTCCCCATAATTTAATTAATATATTACACCAGCCAGTATCTCAAAATATTAGAATGTTACACAAGACCTAGCAAAAAAAGGATTTATAATACAGAAATGTTGATCATCTGAAAAGTATGTTCATTGATGCACTCAAAACTTGGTTGGGTAATCATGGGGAAGACTGCTGACTCGACAGTAGTCCAGAAGACACTCATTGACACCCTCCACAAGGAATTTTGCATTTCATTTGGAAATCAAGATCCCAGAGTCTGGAGGAAGAGTGGATGGGCACAGAATCCAAGTCCAGTGTGAAGTTTCCACAGTCAGTGATGATTTGGGGTGCCATGTCATCTGCTGGTTTCGGTCCACTGTGTTTTATCAAGTCCAGATTCATGCTAATGCTGATGCTGATTTCCTTTTCCAGCAGGACATGGCACCTGCCCATAGTGCCAAAACTACTAGTAACTGGTTTGCTGACCATGATATTACTGTGCTTGATTGGCCAGCCAACTCACCTGACCTGAACGGTGTTGTCAAGAGAAAGATGAGACACCAGACCCAACAATACAGATGAGCTGAAGGCCGCTATCAAAGCAACCTGGGCTTCATAACACCTCAGCAGTGCAACAGGCTGATTGCCTCCATCCCATGCTGCATTGATGCAGTAATTTGTGCAAAAGGAGCCCCAACCAAGTATTGAGCACATGAGTGAACATACTTTTCAGAAGGTTGACAATCCTTTTTTTGATTGGTCTTATGTAATATTCTAATATTTTGAGGTACTGGATTTTTGATTTTCATGAGCTGTAAGCCATAATCATCGAGATTAAAACAAAAAAAGGCCTGAGATATTTTACTTTATGTGTAATGAATCTAGAATATAAGAAAGTTTCACTTTTTGAATGAAATTATGGGGAAAAAAAGAACTTTTCCGCAATATTCCAATTTTTTTGAGATGCACCTGTATATCTGTCAATGAGATGCCTTAACCTGATTGGTGGATTGGCCCCAGGAATCACTTCTCCCGGAGCTCTATGGCAGCGGGAGGGCAGAAGGGAAAGTCGTACTACACCCTGACTTTCACCATCACCTTCCACCACAAGGACGACGTCTGCTACTTTGCCTACCACTACCCCTACACCTACTCCACCCTCAAGGTACAGAGCAGCTGCTCTCCTACTGCACCTCCTGCCTTCCCCCCAGCAGTAATGGTTATTATTGTTATTATTATAGGGTTATGGTAACTTATTATTGTCATTAATTGTATCCTGTCTTCTATTAAACCCACACAACTTACATGTGTGTTGTTATTACGAGTTGCCACATTATGGGAAAATGTATTCTCTTTATTTAGATTTTTATCAAAACGCATGTAATTTAGTGTAAAGCAAAGATTTTGAAATGTCCTGCCATCCAAAGATGCCGTATTCCATGGGCTAGCGTGGCATAGGGCACTTCCCTCAGAACGTAGGGCCCTTAACTGAGAGTGTAGGGCACTTCTTCAACCACTTAGGGCACTACCCGAAGCGTTTGTTCTTTCTGCACCTCACTTAATGCTAGATAATGGTGCTAATGGGGTTCATTGTAATAACAGTTAAACGTATTAAGGAATTAATGCTTTGTTTTATAAAACACACACACGCAAACACACATTAATGGTATTAATAGTATCCTGTGTTCCATAAAACACGCATACACGCACGTTCATGGTATTAATGGGTTCCTGTTTTCCATAAAACTCACACGTTAATGGTATTAATGGTATCCTGTGTTCCATAAAACACACACACACACACACACACACTCACACACACACACACACACACACACACACAGGCACACACACACACACACACACACACAGGCACACACACACACACACACACACACACACACACACACAGGCACACACACACACACACACACACACACACACACAGGCACACACACATTTGATGCGGCTCTCCTCCCCTCCCAGATGCACCTGCTGAAGCTGGAGGCCCAGCGCACAGAGCAGATCTACCTGCACCAGGACGTCCTGTGTGAGACTCTGGGGGGCAACGGCTGCCCCGTCCTCACCATCACCGCCATGCCTCAGTCCGCCGCGCCCGAACACGTCTGCCAGCTCAGTGAGTCTTGCTGACTCCATGAGTCTCAGTGAGTCTGGTGACCCTGGGTAGTGCTACGAGATAACGCAGGGTAGGGTTAGCTCAGATTAGCGCAGATTAGCACTATGAGGCTAGCTCAGATTAGCACTATGAGGTTAGCTAAAATTAATACTGTGGGGTTAGCGGAGGTTAGTGCTGTGAGGTTAGCTCAGATTAGCACTGTGAGGTTAGTTCAGATTAGCACTGTGGGGTTAGCTCAGATTAGCACTGTGGGGTTAGTTCAGATTAGCATGTGGGGTTAGCTCAGATTGGCACTGTGAGTTTAGCTCAGATTGGCACTGTGAGGTTAGTTCAGATTAGCACTGTGGGGTTAGTTCAGATTAGCACTGTGAGGTTAGTTCAGATTAGCACTGTGGGGTTAGCTCAGATTAGCACTGTGGGGTTAGCTCAGATTAGCACTGTGGGGTTAGTTCAGATTAGCACTGTGAGTTTAGCTCAGATTAGCACTGTGGGGTTAGCTCAGATTAGCACTGTGGGGTTAGCTCAGATTAGCACTGTGGGGTTAGTACTGTGTTCTCATTAGCACTCTGTCATGGGCTCATTGTGAGGTTTGGCGTGCTGTGCTCAGGGAACAGGCCGTACGTGTTCCTGACGGCGCGGGTGCACCCTGGCGAGACCAACGCTAGCTGGGTGATGAAGGGAACGCTGGAGTTCCTCATGAGCTGCACCGCTGCAGCGCAGAGCCTCAGAGAGGCCTTCATCTTCAAGATCGTCCCCATGCTGAACCCTGACGGAGTCATCAACGGCAAGTACGTGTTTCCACCATGTACGGTACTTCTGTGGCACTGTTCTAGACACTTCCTGGAACAACTCTGGGCCCAGAAGCTGTGCTGATTGGCTGGATCCTTTAAATGCCTTGTTGTGATTGGTCAGGTGGTTATATTAGTGCTGGTGTTATTGCTAATGTTCGTGGTGTCAGTTGTGTTCGCCCTGTCAATAAAAGAGTGCTGGTGTTGGTGCTGTATTGCTGTCTGTGTTAGTGGTGATAGTAGTTTCAGGACCAAGACATACCCTACGTCCGTACGCGAGCATAAATGCCAGGCTGTTGCATTGCAAACGTGCGGCTGTACATACTCAACGTGCATTCATATGTCCCTGCGGAGGTAATAAACCCCAGTCCTCAAGGGGGTGATCCAGGAAGCTGTGAAAGGCTGAGCGGAAGAAAACACAAATGGAAGAAGACCGCTTCATCCTGTCGCGTGCTATATCGCCCCCTCACGGTGACGCTTGACACTGCAGGTCGCACTTGCGTTGCGTTCATTTCTGGTGTTTGTTCAATTCAATTCAATTCAAAATAAAGTTGATTTGTATAGCTTTTACTGAGACTGACACTTTGCAGAGTAACAGAAGGGCAAAAGGGAAATGGCAAACACCATGCCTGAGCCTCAAAGTAGCAAGTACCCCTAGTGGGGGAGAAACCTTCAAACAGTGCAAGAAAAAAACTCCCCAATGGGAAGAAATATCGGGAGGAACCCGGCTATGGAGGGGAGCCTATCATCCACTGGTCGACAAGGTATAAAGGTGCATTAGGATGGATAAAACAGAAATCCAGTAAATCTATTACAGAAGTTAAAACGGAGTGAACCGGATACAGTTAGCTGGAAAGGTAGGAAGTTAAAATGAGGGAAAGTATAGTGAGCCGTTTTAGAGGGACAGGGTGATTCAACTGGAGCTCCAGGATATGACGACGCGTGGGCATGAACCAGGGGTTGTGTTAATGTTATTGGCGTTGGTCTGTAGTGTTGATGTTGGCGGTGTACTGGTGGAAAGGTCTGTATAATGATTTCCTGTTGCAGTCACCGTTGTTCTCTGAGTGGGGAGGACCTGAATCGCCAGTGGCTGAAGCCCAACGCCGAGCTGCACCCCACAATCTACCACACCAAGGGGCTGCTGCAGTACCTCTCTGCCATACAGAGGGCGCCGCTGGTGAGTGTGTGTGTGTGTGTGTGTGTGTGTGTGTGTGTGTGTGCGTGAGTGTGTGTGTGTGCGTATGTGTGTGTGGTTAAACCTCACACCTCGTCTCTGTGGTTAAACCTCCCACCTCCTCTCTGTGGTTAAACCTCCCACCTCCTCTCTGTGGTTAAACCTAACACCACCTCTCTGTGGTTAACCCACGCACCTCCTCTCTGTGGTTAACCCACGCACCTCCTCTCTGTGGTTAACCCACACACCTCCTCTCTGTGGTTAAACCCCACACCTCCTCTCTGTGGTTAAACCCCACACCTCCTCTCTGTGGTTAAACCCACGCACCTCCTCTCTGTGGTTAAACCTCACACCTCCTCTCTGTGGTTAAACCCCACACCTCCTCTCTGTGGTTAAACCTCACACCTCTTCTCTGTGGTTAAACCCCACACCTCCTCTCTGTGGTTAAACCCCACACCTCCTCTCTGTGGTTAACCCACACACCTCCTCTCTGTGGTTAAACCTCACACCTCCTCTCTGTGGTTAAACCTCACACCTCCTCTCTGTGGTTAAACCTCACACCTCCTCTCTGTGGTTAAACCTCACACCTCCTCTCTGTGGTTAAACCCCACACCTCCTCTCTGTGGTTAAACCTCACACCTCCTCTCTGTGGTTAAACCTCACACCTCCTCTCTGTGGTTAAACCTCACACCTCCTCTCTGTGGTTAAACCTCACACATCCTCTCTGTGGCTGCAGGTGTTCTGTGATTATCACGGTCACTCGCGTAAGAAGAACGTCTTCATGTACGGCTGCAGCTTGAAGGAGACGGTGTGGCAGACCAGCAGCAGCAGCACCACTTCCTGTGACCTGCAGGAAGACCTGGGGTATAGGGTGAGCAGTACACACACACCATATACACACACCATACACACACACACCATACAGACACACACACCATACACACACCATACACACACCATACAGACACACACACCATACACACACACACCGTTCACACAGACACTATACTCACATACACACAGACACACACGCACACACACCGTTCACATAGATACCCCACCCAGCATACATGCATGCATACACCATACACACAAATATTACGTTGGTATAAGAGATTGGTTAATGTAGTTATATTGGTAGATACAGTTGTGCTTGGGTTAATGTAGTTATCATTGGTATAGTAGCGTTTGCGTTATTGTGTCCCTCAGACTCTACCGAAGATCCTAAGCCAGGTGGCTCCAGCCTTCAGCATGTCCAGCTGCAGTTTCGTGGTGGAGAAGTCGAAGGAGTCCACGGCTCGGGTGGTGGTGTGGAGGGAGATCGGGGTGCAGAAGAGCTACACCATGGAGAGCACGCTGTGCGGCTGTGATCAGGGCAGGTACAAGGTACTGACCTTAATCCCGCCATAACTACACCATAACTACACCATAACTCCGCCATAACCACACCATAACTACACCATAACCCTGCCATAACTACACCATTACCCCCCTAACTACGCCATAACTACACCATAACTCCGCCATAACCACACCATAACTACACTATAACCCCCCCTAACTACACCATAACTACACCATGACTCCGCCATAACTATACCTTTACCCCCCTAACTACGCCGTAACTACACCATAACCCCGCCATAACTACACCATTACCCCCCCTAACTACACCATAACTACACTATAACCCCCCCTAACTACACCATAACTACACCATAACCCCCCCTTAACTACACCATAACCCCCCCTTAACTACACCATAACCCCGCCATAACTACACCGTAACTATCTTAACAACACCGTACTGTAACTACACCGTAACTCCCAAAACTCTCCCTTAATTACACCATAACTACACTGTCACCGTAACAACACCGACAGTTCAACCCTGCCCAAACTCCCCATTAACTACACCATAACTACATAGCTACATAACTCCCCCTTATCTACACTGTAACTCCACTATACAGTAACTCTACCTTTTATTAGCATAGCGCAATTTCAGGAAGGGCCTCCACAAAGAAATAAAAACATAAAAAGGTCAATAAAAGATACAGTCCAAGTAACGATTCAGTAAGGGTATGTAGTATGCTGGTTAGCAAGCTGGGTTTGTAATTTAATGCTTCTGAGGTGGACCTTCAGCGCTTAAACAAGGTCCTTGACCTGAACTTTAGTATTCATTACAGTATTGAATTTCAGTAAAATATACAGATTTTCTATTGACTGTATGTAGCATATAGAAGCGTGAGTGTGTGTGTGTGTGTGTATATATATATTTGTATGTGTGTGTGTGTGTGTGTATGTAACGGTGTGTGTGTGTGTAACGGTGTGTGTGTGTGTATAACGGTGTGTGTGTGTGTGTGTGTGTGTGTATAACGGTGTGTAACGGGGTGTGTGTGTGTGTGTGTGTGTGTGTGTAACAGTGTGTAACAGTGTGTGTGTGTGTGTGTGTGTGTGTGTGTGTGTGTGTGTGTGTGTAATGGTGTGTGTGTGTATAACGGTGTGTAACGGTGTGTGTGTGTGTGTGTAACAGTGTGTAACAGTGTGTGTGAGTGTGTGTGTGTAACGGTGTGTGTGAGTGTGAGTGTGTGTAATGGGGGGTGTGTGTGTGTGTAACGGTGTGTAACGGTGTGTGTGTTGCAGGGTGTACAGATAGGCACGCGGGAGCTGGAGGAGATGGGGGCTCAGTTCTGTGTGGCTCTGCTGCTGCTCAAAGGCATCACCGCCCCCCTGGAGCTGCCCAGCCCCACACACCTCCTGCACCTGGAGAGCGATGTCATCCAGACCACCTGCTGCAAGGCTGCCAGGTCAGGCTCCACACACACACACCCCTACCTTTATATACACACACACACACACACACATACACACACACACTCACACACCCCTACCTTTATACACACACACACACACACACACATACACACACACACACACACACACACGTACACACACACCCACCCCTACCTTTATACACACACACACACACTCACATACACACACACACACACACCCCTACCTTTATATACACACACACACACTCACATACACACACATACACACTCACACACACACACACACACACACACACACACACCCCTACCTTTATACATACACACACACACACCCCTACCTTTATACACACACACAAACACACACACACACACACACACCCACATACTGACAGTGTGAGTGATGCAGTTGAGGCATGTAATGCAATTGGCAGAGCTGGTGACTCTCCTGAAGTGAATATCAGGGTCAAGGGTCATGGGTCAGGGATGTGAGACAGAGGATACAGTCGGGGGTCATGACAACCACACCCCAAACATCTGCTGCTCCTGCTCCCTCCTACAGACACAGGCGCGCCCACTCACACTCACACTCACTCACACGCACTCACACACACTCACACACACTCACATGCACTCACACACACTCACACACACTCACGCACACTCACGCACACTCACACACACTCACACACACTCACACGCACTCACATGCACTCACACACACTCACACACACTCACGCACACTCACACACACGCACACTCACACTCACACTCACACACACACACACACTCACACACGCACGCACACTCACACACTCACACGCACTCACACACACTCACACACGCACACACGCACACACACGCACACACACACACACACACACACGCACACACGCACACTCACACACTCACACACGCACACACACTCACACACACTCACACACACGCACTCACACGCACTCACACGCACTCACACACACACACACACTCACACACACGCACACACTTACACACACACTTACACACACACACTCACACACACACACACTCACGGCGCGCTGACTAGTCCTTCCGTAACCGTTCCGCTAGTCCCTCACCTGCTGTGCGAGTTTCAGGCGGTCTTCAGCAGGCGGGGAATCCGAGAAGCCTTTCGCTTGAACACTCAGAGGAATGAGTCAATGGGAAGATTTGATTTAGACTCACAGAAGAGGCAGGTTACAGACCTTAATGTGGGCCTCATCTGAGTTTTTGAACTACTTATCTTATGAAATATTGAGAGCCACTTAGGGCTCCTAGAACAGCCGTCTGTGCGTCTCCCTGGGGGGGGTAATGAAATTGAGGATGTGTACCCCCCTCCCCCAGTGACGCACTCCTACGTTCATTTACTGCATTTGAAGTTTTCTTCTAATGGGGCCTAATCGCATTATCTCTCTCCAAGAAGCATTTTAACACGTCAGACAAGGCTCAAGCACCCCACCCACCCCTCCCCTGCAATTCAGATTCTCATTACGTCTGAGTGGAATTAACCCCCCCCCTTCCGCCCCCAGTCCCAAACCCTGTGCCTCTGTAAGGGAGTGTCACCACGTATACTGCTGCCTGTCTGTGCTGGGACACTGCAGACCGCCATTAGAGTTATGTACGTGTAGCATTACTGTCACACAACATGCTACTCTGCATCCATCCTGTGGCCCTTCTCGATCACCTGCTAGCTTAATACCTGATCTGTTACCATCTTGATCAATAGGTCAGCGGAGGATGGGCATCCCCCTATAGCCGGGTTCCTCTCAAGATTTTTTTTTTTCCAGCGGGGAGTTTTTTTTTTTTTTCTCCTAGTAAGGAGTCTTTACCTCATATGCTATTTGGGGGCTCAGGGCTGATATTTCCTATTTTTTTCCCCTTCTGTTACTCTGTAAAGCAGCTTTATGACAGCCTACTGTGAAGACCACTTTACAGATGAAGTTAAAATTGAATTGAATTGACACTACAATGCATAGCAGAATGCACAGTGGAACACCATTCCTTTGCAGTAACCTGCTCAAGCTAAACAAAATTGTTTAAAATTAAAATAGAATTGGCACACAAGAAAATTGGTGTAGGACTATGGACGATTTCAATTACAGTAGAACCTCTACTTTCCGGAATGTTCCATTTCCCCGGGAATTTTTGCTGGTACTCATACAAGTCAGATAAGACATGATTGAGTCAATTACATGATTAAGACCAGAAGTTGGCTCAGAATCCTGAAACGGAGATCGGCCGTTGTTGTGCACCCCTACCTTAAGTCAAACCGGCCCGTTTGCGGACTGTCGTGGCTTTATTTGCATTTGTTCTGTTTTTATGAAATTTTCATGAAATATACCCTTGGAACTACAAGGTTCTCTGACCAGTATGCCCAAGCATTCCGTCCGTACAGCAAATGGGACCTGTAATGCAACAAACGGCATGGTCAGTATTAAGACTGCTCAGTACACCTGTCTGGGAAGGATTGTAGCCAATCCATGTAGGTTTTTACAGTGTATAGGCTTACTTTGTTTCTGCCTAAACAAACCGTCACTTTGTCAGTACGCATGCTGAGAGTGTTAAGCACCAGCAAAACATTTTTGAGACTGTTCGAGATTCTGTTACTTTGTTTCAGTAATATTTCGAGTAATTATGACTTTTGGAAAACAAACTCCCAGTGGTTAAAAATATGCCTGTCTGCTCAAGTTCAAACATCACAAGCTGATCAGGAACTTAGTATACAAGTACAGCACAGTTGTTCTATCTTTATTTTGTTGTGGATTAGTGAAGATGATTCGCAATTTTATTTCGAAAATTTTCTTTGGTGCTGTAAAGTCGTTTGGCCAGCAGGTGGGGTTCTAGAGCAATAAAATAAATGAATATTTTTAAAATAAATTTGCTTTAACCCCTTATTCATCAATCACCCCTTTTCTTAATGCAAGCTTGACAGCGACATACCCAAAATGAAATGCCTACTATTCTTGAACCCTTTTGACTTCAGGCATAATCCTTAATGTCTTCTGAAAGGTAACCCTATGGGTTCCAAGAGTCAGAATTACTCCAAGTATTACTAAATCAAAGGCATAGAAGCTCAAACATAGTGGAAGTGGATGAGTTTTTTCTCACTGAATATATTTTCTGTTTTTGAATGGATACAAATTATTGTGGCAGTACCTGGTACACTTAAGAACACAATGGAGCCAAAGCCAAAACACAAATTCCCTTTAAAATTGGATGACTCTATCACCATAAATGATCATTCTGCACTGTTTTTCTAAGCGGTCTCTAGCCAGTTTTCCAAAAATGACATGTGGATACTCCAAAAGGACACATGGAACTGAAATGACATTATGGGTCTCATGACATGTACATATACTGTATTTTGCCTACTAAAGTATGCAACACTTTTTATTCTTGTTTTCACTTACACCCGCCTGTCACCCTCCCCCTATCTCTCCCTCCTGAGATAGCAACAGGTCCAGAAGATTGTAAAAAAATAAGTACAATAATCACAGTAATAACATCTTGTATACCAATATTGAGGTCCATTGATTGACGTTTTGTTAAATACCCAACCCCCACATTCCGCAATTTCACATATGCTTGCTCCTTATTTATAAGCATACTGAATAATAATTCAGTCTTGTGAGAATGTATTTAGATGATCACTGACATAAAATGGGGTCATGATGATGAAAATGAAGGTGTTTGTTCACTGGAATACTCAAGAGGCGAGAGAGACCAGAGATTCTTTGGAAGTCCCCCAAAGGATGTCCTGTATTTAGATGTAGGCATCGCAAATTTGTTTTAACACGTCAAACTTTTTGGCCATAAAATCCAAAATGCAGAGAAGGCGAGGTCCCCCCGCCCTTGTTTTGCCACCCATGTTACAAAATAAGGACCTGTTGTCGCTAAAGCAATAGCATCTTAAAATAGGTTATTCAGCTAGAACCATGATTTTTTATGCTTTTAATAACTGAATGAATGCAAAAACAAAAAACCCACACCTTAAGGGGTTAAACTGCAGAAATACAGTAATAATATGGTATTACAGTCACACCAGAACACTACAGTATTCATCTCTGGAACTGCACATAAAAGCACTGGTATTGTATCACTGGCTGTAACTGGGCTGTAGGTTGCTATGGTGATGTGTGTGCACATAAAAGCATTGGTATTGTAACACTGGCTGTAACTGGGCTGTAGGTTGCTATGGTGATGTGTGTGCACATTAAAGCACTGATATTGTATCGCTGGCTGTAACTGGGCTGTAGGTTGCTATGGTGATGTGTGTGCACAGTAAAGCACTGGTATTGTAACGCTGGTGGTGTGTGTGCACAGTAAAGCACTGGTATTGTAACGCTGGTGGTGTGTGTGCACAGTAAAACACTGGTATTGTAACGCTGGTGGTGTGTGTGCACAGTAAAGCACTGGTATTGTAACGCTGGTGGTGTGTGTGCACAGTAAAGCACTGGTATTGTAACGCTGGTGGTGTGTGTGCACAGTAAAGCACTGGTATTGTAACGCTGGTGGTGTGTGTGCACAGTAAAGCACTGGTATTGTAACGCTGGTGGTGTGTGTGCACAGTAAAGCACTGGTATTGTAACGCTGGTGGTGTGTGTGCTCATTAAAGCACTGGTATTGTAACGCTGGTGGTGTGTGTGCACAGTAAAGCACTGGTATTGTAACGCTGGTGGTGTGTGTGTGACTCTGCAGCCCCAGCTGCTGTGTGTTGGAGGAGGACGAGTCCTTCCTGGAAGAGGTGGACTACAGCGCCGAGAGCAACGAGGAGAACGCTGAGGACGACCATCTCTCTGACCCTGAGGCCGTCCTCACCTGAACCAGGCCTCGCCCTCACCTGTACGAGGCCCCGCCCTTACCTCTGCCGGGCCCCACCCTCACCTGTACGAGGCCCTGCCCTCACCTCTGCCGGGCCCCGCCCTGACCTCTACAAGGCCCCTCCCTCACCTCAGCCTGGCCCCGCCCTCACCTGTACGAGGCCCCGCCCTCACCTGAGCTGGCCTCATCCGCAGCCAAGCTTGGCCCCTCCCCCAGTGCATTACAGGATATACAAACCACACCTTACCTGCCTTCTTTACAGTACAGTCAGGGCTAAGCTTCACCAATAAACTGTTGCTTTAACACAGGCTTTGGCGTTTGTGTTTCAGAAGTAATGCTGAGAAATGCCCCCTACCCCCCTCACTAAAACACCAAAGCCCCTCTGTATCCCCAACCTGCTCTGGGGTGTTCAACTGCTGCTGGGTTTTTAGCTGTAGATATTATTCTACATGTATGTTTGTATGGTCGATGCATGACTGTTTAATATCTTGCTTTTTAATTTATTGATTTTTCTGCAACTTTTTTGTCAAATAAAAATGTATTATTAAATGTGAAATATGTGGTACTGAGGTTGTAGGGGGAGAACGGAAAAGTGGTCAGAATCTTGCGCTTGCAAAGAATGTCAGGAAATAAATGTTGGCCAAAAAATACCATCTGTCTGTGAGCTCCTTTAACATGTAAATATAGCCTGTACATTACATACAGACACACCAGCACATAGACCGATGATTGACGGATGAATGGAGACACTGGATTGGTTCGCAGATTTAGAATTTGCCAAAACTCTGCAACATGCAAAGGGTTGGTGCTGTCAGAAGTGATGGTGGGGGTTCTTTTGGGGTGGATCATGGACCCAGGGATAGTTGAAATGTGAATTTGTTACAATAAACTACCGGTAAAGTTCTTCCGTCAGTTACTCAGCTTGAACATCATATCGACCGGTCGGGGTCACAAACCGGACATGCGCAAATAATTTGAAGTCTGAGCATTTCAGTCAAAAACCGGACATTTGGCTACCTACTCTGTTTTTATAAATGTAGAAAGCTGTTGCAGTGATCTCTACACAGTGATGGACACCATCCTTATGGCCCAGAGCAGCATGCTACGAACATGCAAATACACAACTTTACAACGCAATACAAACCCACAACACATGCAGAAACATTGCTTTAGAAAGCATTACAAATCCACAGAACACATATAGAAACACGACTTTAGAAAGCATTACATAACCCACAAAACATAAGCAGAAACGCCACTTTACAAAGCCTTACAAACCTGGAGAACACATGCAAAAACACCACTTCACAAAGCATTACAAACCCTTAGAACACATGCAGAAACATTGCTTTAGAAAGCATTACAAATCCACAGAACACATGCAAAAACACCACTTTACAAAGCATTTCAAACCCGGAGAACACATCCAAAAACACCACTTTAGAAAGCATTACAAACCCGGAGAACACATGCAAAAACGCCGCTTTACAAAACATTACAAACCCGGAGAACACATGCAAAAACACCACTTTAGAAAGCATTACAAACCCACAGAACACATGCAAAAACAGCAGAAACTGCACACAAAGCATCTGATTTCTCAGCAGCTGTAGCACTGAGGAAGACAAATAATAAGCACAGTGCAGTGTTCACCCATCTCCCCAAACTCCACTCCACATCAGAGGAAACCACACTGTGGGACCCCAAACTCCACTCCACATCAGAGGAAACCACACAGTGGGACCCCAAACTCCACTCACCAGCAGAGGAAACCACACAGTGGGACCCCAAACTCCACTCACCAGCAGAGGAAACCACACAGTGGGACCCCAAACTCCACTCACCAGCAGAGGAAACCACACAGTGGGACCCCAAACTCCACTCACCAGCAGAGGAAACCACACAGTGGGACCCCAAACTCCACTCCACATCAGAGGAAACCACACAGTGGGACCCCAAACTCCACTCACCAGCAGAGGAAACCACACAGTGGGACCCCAAACTCCACTCACCAGCAGAGGAAACCACACAGTGGGACCCCAAACTCCACTCACCAGCAGAGGAAACCACACAGTGGGACCCCAAACTCCACTCACCAGCAGAGGAAACCACACAGTGGGACCCCAAACTCCACTCCACATCAGAGGAAACCACACAGTGGGACCCCAAACTCCACTCACCAGCAGAGGAAACCACACAGTGGGACCCCAAACTCCACTCCACATCAGAGGAAACCACACAGTGGGACCCCAAACTCCACTCACCAGCAGAGGAAACCACACAGTGGGACCCCAAACTCCACTCCACATCAGAGGAAACCACACAGTGGGACCCCAAACTCCACTCACCAGCAGAGGAAACCACACAGTGGGACCCCAAACTCCACTCACCAGCAGAGGAAACCACACAGTGGGACCCCAAACTCCACTCCACATCAGAGGAAACCACACAGTGGGACCCCAAACTCCACTCACCAGCAGAGGAAACCACACAGTGGGACCCCAAACTCCACTCACCAGCAGAGGAAACCACACAGTGGGACCCCAAACTCCACTCACCAGCAGAGGAAACCACACAGTGGGACCCCAAACTCCACTCCACATCAGAGGAAACCACACAGTGGGACCCCAAACTCCACTCACCAGCAGAGGAAACCACACAGTGGGACCCCAAACTCCACTCACCAGCAGAGGAAACCACACAGTGGGACCCCAAACTCCTACAGCATGTAAGAGACCCATTAGCATCTTGCATGGCTCAAAATCATTACTGTAAGAGGATTTGAGATATGGACATAAGAGGGTCTGATCCAGGTGTGCCTGGCACCCCCAAGCACTCCTTCTACAGGACCCTCGTAAACCGGCAGGTTCCCTGCTTTCAGTCCCTCAATTCTGACCATTACCTTACATTACATTACATTACCTTACATTACATTACATTACATTACATTACATCACGACCATATCACAAGGACCCATGAGCACGCGGGAGGGAATTAAGGACAGAGAAAGCTCATAAGAATTCAGATGTCCTCTTCCCCTCCAATGCCGTTGTTAAAGGACGTCATTCATTACTGATGTTGGAACGCACAGCACACACTCCAGCTCCACTCTTTTACCCTGACTTCAGTTATGCCATTAATATTTAAAAAGTGTTTTGACAAATAGAGGTTTTATGAAAGATTGCATTAATATAATTCGGTTTGTTTTAATTGCCTTCATATTTCCACTGTGATTTATGTTAGCACAGAATGACGTTCAGTCTGGCTGTGATCTGTAGTCACTGTGGTTTACCTTTATGAAATGGACCCTTCCCTCATGACTGAAACTAGTGCAGGGGCATTCAGTCATCCTTTTTGAAGCAAAGCATTGTGGTACTTGCAGTCACATTTTGTCCACATTGCCTGCACAAGGAAGTGAATCCTCTGTATTTCCTTCATCAAAGATTTTCTGTGTTCTCTGTGCTGGGAGCGAATTGGGATGAGAAAAGAGGCACATTTAAAGGAAAACATATGGACACCCACACATACTGTACAGACATACACTGAGAAGTGCACATATACACGCAACTGTTTCTATCGTAATGAGGGTGTTACGCTGGCGTC